>NW_010120856.1:43897-47533 GCF_000699245.1 Pterocles gutturalis
ACTCGGGTATCAGGTGTATCATTGGAGGAGAAAAATACATATTTGTCACCCTTCCTTCCACCCTAAACAAATGAGTAGTAAAATCTATATTCTTCTATTTTCTTTTCTGGCAAAGGACTCAACATCTCAAAAGTTATTTTGGATCGAATGGGGAGGGAAAAAAAAAAAAAAAAGAAAGAAAGAAACCCAAAGCACACAGTTCCTCCTTGCAAGACAGATTTTCCTATCCAAATTTCAAAAAGGGGCTGTTATTATGGAGTCTGTTCCCTTCCCCCTCCCCTTATCGCCTCTCCCTGTCTTTCGTACTGAGGCGTTTGGTCTAAAGACAGCCAGGGAGCTAAATATATATTAATTAGAACTGTCGCCTCTCCCTGTCTTTCATACTGAGGCGTTTGGTCTAAAGACAGACAGGGAGCTAAATATATATTAATTAGAACTCTTGAGGCTGCCATCAATGAGATACAATTATCCCAAACTGTTGCTATTACAGGCTCTGATAGCTTCATTTAAATTCCTGAATAAAACATGAAATATCTTTAATGAGAAATGAATATAGTTGTCAGGAGGGAGTAGTTGTGATATTGTTACTAGTTGAGATATAGAAGATGAAGACATAATATGAATACCTTCGACTTTATATAAAAATGATGGCTGTTAGCAAAAGACAGATCCTCCTTCAGAGACATCATTTAGGCTGCATTTCAAAAAGCGTATAAAATAGCAACAGACCTCTTTGCAGGGAAACTCTGCTATCCAAAAGGCAGCTGGGACTACCATCACGCTGCAAACCGTATCTGTTACAAGGTGTAACGCCGCTGTCAAAAACTCCTTTCCTTTAAGGTGAATGTAAACAAATCACGTGGAGCACAGTGAAATATTCCTGTTGTCTTGTTACTCTGTGGCTGACCAGGGGGTTCAGCGGGGGAAACTCTCTCCCACACTCAACCGCATGCTCCCTTGGTTTTCTTTCTCTCTCCCTTTTTTTCTTTTTTTATTATTTTTAAGACAGATGCCAATGAGGGAGCACAGACATGGTTCTCTCTCTCCCTTTCAAGGAGACTGAAAGACACAAGGCCAGGCCAGCAAAGAACACTTCTTTAAATCACACTGTCAGGGAGATGGGAGCTGCAGCACCTCTTCATTCCTCCACAGCTGCTTGATGGACTGCACTAGTCATACTGAAAATTCACCCCTGAGCTGCAGCGGAGGTCTCCTCAACTGCTGTTATTTTACTGAATATACAATGACTCCCCGTTTCTTTCCATTCAACTAATTTATTTATCCTTCTTTTGCTTAACATGAGCTGTTCCACATATTTTAGACTTTCATCCAGAGGTGTTTCCAAAGCAGCTCACAGCGAAGGGACAGCTCTGACCCCACCATGGTCCATGAGTCCCATGCCATCCTGGTCCCACCAGCAGATGTACCCCAGATGACAAAGCTCTCCGCTCTGGCATCGTCTCTGAAAATGAGCTGATTCTGGGGTGGAGCACAGCAGCTATTTAACAGCATGTACCATCACTTATACTTCAGTGTAGGTCGCAAAGTGAAGATGATTATCATACTAATTGAAAGGGCATGGGAAATATTAAGGAGGCAGCACATAATTATCCAAACTGGAAATTGCCAGGTCGTTCCCATCCTTGTGGGATCCTCTAGTGACCACAGAGAATGGTCAGGACCTCAATTTAAAGTCTCGGCACAAGTTTGCATCAAGCATTTTTACATTAAATCAATTAATGTGTATGTCCTGAATATTATTTTTGAGTTAACTTGGAGAGTAGTGGCTCAGTTTCTTCTACAGGCATTGCTTTGCCTATACTCTCTAGATACAGAGACAGAAAATTATCTCAGGGATACAATTCAATTTCTCTTAATCAACACCTCTTTGCTTCATCGAGTAAAGCATGTTTAATCCATTTAGAGTTGGTTGTCAAGGAATACTCACTCTAATTAATGTTTTCCTGAAGATGTTTATACATGACAGTGTAATAAATTAAACAAAGAAAGTGAAGGAGTGAAGAGTTCATAAGTGCCTCTGCCAGACTGGACCAGAAGAGATACCTCCATGGATTCTGTTTCTCTTCCACCCGATCATCCAAGGAGATGCCAGCTCGAAGATCTTATAAGGGGTAAAGGAAATTCAAGTATCTAATCTGTCTGCTATTCTTGGCATCTCATGGTGCTGTCTAAGGATGCAGCAGTTCTGGCAATTAATTGCTGGGTCTCAAAACTTGCCCTTCCAGAAATGGATCAAAATTTACTGGCAGGTTCCTAAGATGAGAGAAGAGTTGTCTAATGTGCTATAAAGCTTTTTCTGTCCTTGCATTTGCCACATTTGTGAGCTTGAAGGCTCACAAGCTAAAATATATGTATTCTCACCCCAAGATGTGAAATTGGTTATAATTCAACCCTCCAAAACTGGCCACAAAAGACCTTGGAAGTATAGATGTGTGGTCACAGGACCAAGAGTACAATTCAACCTCAACCACAATACAACCACGAGTAAGATACAAATACCTGAATGTCAACCTAAATATTTATGCCACATTCACATGCCTTAGATTTATATGAATAATAACCATTCCTGGGATCAAAAGCCAACTTCAAGGTGAAATATTGTGGCCCAAAAGCAAATAGGTTGTATTAATAAGTGAGTCCTTTTCTTTTATAGCGATTTTGGGATCCCCTAGTCAAATTTGCTGAAGCAAACACTTGCCCCTCACTGCATAAGTCATCCTTAAGGAACAGAATTAAAGACCTCGGAGCCCGACACCACAAATGTCAAGTGCAATTTACAGCCCCAGAATCAGTGGAACCAGAGCAATAGCCAATTATAGTCACTTTATTTATGTAGTTTATTTCCTCCAAAAATTAATTTTTTGTTCCTAAAAAATGTTGGATTAATAGCCGTAGTAACCGAACCCATCCATCAACACAAAGTATAAAACACAAACAATGACTTTGCAGATTTTTTTATTTTTCCTCTCTACCATTTATTTGAATGCAGGACTCAGAGAGAGCATGTCTGGAGAGTGACGAGATTCTCCAGAGACCTGTTCAATATTTTTACCCTTTTCCGAGACGACGTCTTTGGCGTCAGCCAGCTATGACCAGCTGCGGTAGGGATATTTCTGATGGGAGCAGGCATTTTTTCCACTAGGCAGTTGACAGCAATGACTTTTTGACTGGCCCCTTCCAGTCGCTCAAATCTTAGACTGTAGTTAAAGGGCAAAAAAAAGGGAAGAAAATAAAAATACAGAAATACCCAGAAGATGGATGTCTACTTCAAAATCACAAGTTGTTTTCTAGCTTCACCAGGTTTCACCCAAACTCTCCCTCTTTTTCCTCATCCCAGCTGCTCTGCCCAGCAGGACAGCCTCCCAGCAATGCTGTGTTTAGACTCTGTGTTTGGGACATATTCCTACTATATCCTGGCAAGGCAGGAAAGTTTTCTGGGCTAAAGCTGCAACCATGAATGGGAAAAGAAAAAAAAAGAAAAAAGAAACCAGGGCAGATGGGCTGGGCTGTGGCACTGAGAGCTCAAGGGAGGCAATGGAAATAAAAGCTAAGATACATGAGGTGTATGGACAGTATCATATCTGAGAACTTTATAGATAATTATTTGTAATAAAT
>NW_010120857.1:0-2699 GCF_000699245.1 Pterocles gutturalis
CGGTGCTGCTTGTGGGGTGCACTCGGTTTGGGGTGTAGGGGAGCCGGGGGGAGGCTGTGCTGTGGAGACCCCGGGCCCTCGGCTGCTCTGGCAGGGGGGCCGTGGCCTCCTAGGCTCTCCCCTCAGCCCTTGCGTGCTCCTTTGGCCTCCTGGGTCGCCCTGCTTCTTTCCTCCTCGGCCGCTGGGGCAGGGAGAATTCCCCACTGAGTTTGTTTCCGAGTTATGTTACAGACGGAAATCACACGCCCCAGCTGGAGCGTTGTTCCAGGGATATCTGCTGTGCTGTTGCTCTGATCAGTGTGCATTCATGAACGGCAGAAATCAGACAGAGCAGCAAGAACCACAAGGAATACCTTCTGGTTTCACCTGATTTTCTTTTTTGGGTTGGTCCTGCCACAAGGGAGGTGTTTTTATGTATGTAAACAACAAACCAGAAGCAAAGAAAGCCTGCTGTAAGCAGACATGCAGCTTGCTCTCTGCCTGTTCTGACATTTCCTCCTTTCTGTAGGTGACTGCTGCTGGGCTCACGGACGTGTCCTTCACTGGCAATCACGCTGTTTCCAGCTGTCCCAGTCCTGGCTTCCTACTCAGCTCTGTTCACACAGTTCCACTGCTTCGTGGTGGTTTGATGTTTTTGGGTTGTAAACATTAAAAAAAAAAAAAACAAGCTCCTTTTCCTGACTGCCCTTTCCTCCAACCAGGACAATCTCCTGGGCAGCCTGGCTGGGTTATGAGGCTGCTCAGCAGGTGCTGGGACTCTGACATGCTCTTTAGCTGTGCTCATTTCCAAGGTTTCAACTGGGGATGAGACAGCAGGACCCCACGCATCGGCAACATTTCCCTTTTGTTCCCCAAAAGGGCTTGTTTCACCCCACAGTCCCAGTACTAGTCTATAAAACCTTGGAAAACCTGGCTTCAAAGCTAAATGCAGTCCCACTGAACCATAAAGCATCTTGTTTATAAGATAATGCCTCAGCCTGCAACAAATAGCCAAACCCTGCTCTGTTTCTGTGAGGAGAGAAGGGGGGTGGCATGGCCTTACTTTGCAGCACTCCAGGCTGACACCTGAAAAGCTGCCTCCTTTCCCCCTGCTCCATCTTGGGCATGCTCACACCGAAAAAAGCATCGCTGTACTCACCCAGCTGGGTCGTGGAGGGGCTTGGGGCGGTGAGAGCCCTTTGGGCCAGGCGCTCTCCGGCTGCGATCCCCAAATGCAGGAAGGCCAGCCCAGCTGAGCTTTTAGGCATGGAGAAGGGGAATTCCCCACGATGGAGGCCCCAGACAGCCTCTGCGTGGTTTTGATAAGGAGCCAGGCACCGCTTAAAGGGCTCTCTTGTGCCGTTCCTTCCAGGGGCTGCCAAGCCGTGTCAGGTATTAGTCAGCAAAAGGGGAGGTAGGGGGGCTGGCATGGAGGCTGTGATTCACTTTGGGACAACTGGAGAGCCTGGTTACATCATTCTCCTCGCCTGGTTTCTGAGCGACTTCAATGGGTTTGTGAACACGTCGTGCTTCTCCCCAGGGAACCTGCTGCGTCTTGCGAGAGGCATTGTCATTGTCCCATGAGCATTTCCATCCATTTCTCATCCATCTCCAGATTCAGAACAGAATGCATCTTCCTGGGGGAGTGGGGAAGAGCTGGATCTGCTGGTGGAGCTGGACAGGCAATGGTGTGCCAGGTAGTCCCTGGAAACCATCTACCAAGACAACTGGAGGTCAGAACCAAGGCTGGAGCCAGCTGGTGCTGGAATAAACACCAGGGGTTTAAATGTTTCTGTTTTACAGAGGCTGATTCCAGCTCCTCGCCGGCAGGCACAACGTTGTACCTGGCAGGGCGTTCGGTCTACACTCACCAAGCATGAAAAAGCTCTGGAAAGCACCCTGCTCTAGTCCAGCTGGTTTGGGTGGTAGGAGCGTGGCTGCTTGGCAGGAGGGGTGAGGAGCCATAGGGTCAGGGGCCTGCCTGCAGCCTGGGTACCCATGGATGTGGTCAGTCGATGCTCTCACCCACTGCCTCTCCACCTCTCTAGCCAGCCGCTCTTTGTGTTTCTACCTGAGGTTGCCAGCTTGGGCTGGCCCAAATGCCAGGACGAATTTCATTATCAAGACCAAAAGCTCTCGGGTCCCATTGGTCCTTCCTCATTCCTTTGGTCCTGCTGTGCTCGCAGGGGAGAAGACTCACCTGATGGCAACTGTGATTCATGAGCATGCCTTCGTAGCTGTGAAGACGTGTTCATAGCTGACATTTTTATATATTAGGGTTTTTTTTGGCATGGAGGGTTGGGTTCAGCGCCTTCAGCAGAGTCTCATTCACATGAAGGCGCCCTGATTGTTTCTGTGTTTGTGGCCATGCTGCGGGAAACAGGGTGAGAAGGAGCACAGGCTGTGGGTGGGGGTGACGGAGCCCTCCTGCCCTCTGCTCACCGGGTGTAGCTTCTTTTGGGTTGACCCCACTGAGGGGTGAGCAGGGTGGGCCTTGCGCATGTCCGGTGGTGCAAATCCTGAGTGGAAGTGGCCCAGCAGCCCACGGCACCCAATAACTCCACCTGCCCTCGGTGCTGCGAGATGAATGGAGTGTGTTTCAACCCCAACAATGGGGCGATGGGGCCAGCCAGGTCTGGGTGTCACGGGTGGCCGTGCTGGGGAGCTGGCCCTGGAGCAGGGTGGGTGCAGAGGGGCAGTTGCAGAGCTGGCGGCGGGGG
>NW_010120857.1:2776-7232 GCF_000699245.1 Pterocles gutturalis
GCCCCTTGGCATCAGCAGCGGGTTTCACTGGGGCTGCTGCTTGTGCTGTGCTGATCAGATGGGTCCCGGTACTCCGGCGAGGGAAGGGAAGCAGAAAGCCAACAGTGACGCTGTGAGAGCAGGGAGGAAGCTCCGGCTGCAGGAGGGGATTTCCAGAACACTGTGATCTGCTGTTTATGCAAATCAGGAACTCGAATTAAACTGGCAGGATGGGAGGGCTCTGGGATGGAGGGCAAGGAAGACAAAGGGGAGAGAGCCGGGGAGAGTGGGCTGCTGGAAGAGGGAAGGAGGGAGCATGGAAGGGGTTGGGGTGGGCAAGGGATCAGCAGAGGGATGGAGAAGGGAGGTGCTGGGAAGCAATCTTGCTCCTCCGGAGCTCCTGCAGCACCCTGCATTCACAGGGTGTCAGAGTTGCTCTGTGGCTTTCCAGGGATGCCAGGCTGCTTTTGCTTTGCTGGGTTTACCTTCTTGCTGAACAAGAGCTCCCTTCTCCCTCTGTCTCTGGAGTGTGAGGCAAGGCTCAGTGTCAACTGCTTCACAGGAGGAGATCACCACCTCCTGCCTTCCTCCACAGCCTCGCTCTCCTCTCCCTCCCTCCTTCACAGTGAACAGGGAATAGGTTATGGAGGGTCCTGGTGCAGAGCGGATATGCCAAGAGCTGTGGGAGCTGTCTCTGGGAGTGCTCAAAGGGTTTCCTTATGTGCCTTAAGCTTTGAATTATTCAGTCCAAATTTGCAAGATAACAACACACACAGAGGGGTTTTTCCCCTCTTCTGCTCTTGCCAGGCCATGTCTCATCCATTCGCAAAGCCTTAGAAAAGAGCTCCTCAGCATTCATCACATCCTGGAAAGCCGACTCCAGGGATGACAGCATGGGGAGAGCATTCCTGGTGAGCTCAGCTGTTTCCCCGGCCTCAGCTCACCGTGGGGAACAGCGAGTGGCACATGGATGTTGAGCAGCGAGGCTGCTTCTTCCTCTCCTTTGGCTTGGGAAGAAGAAAAGCTGAAGAAGAAACCTCAGCTGGCTCCCAAGACTCAAGGTTGGGTTTCTCCCCTCTGGGGGAAGGGGAGGACAGTGGGTGGGATGGAAGTGGCTCGCTGATGTTGCAGTGTTGGGCCATGGACCGAGACCAATGTCCTGTGTGTCTCAGCGCCAGATGCGGCTCCTGCCAGGGTCTGGTGGTAAAGAGGATCTGCAGTGTCCCCCGGAGCTGACTCAGAGGGAGACGTCTGATCCTCTGCACACCAAACATGGGCTCACGGGGTTTTTTGGATGTCGCAACCTGTGAAATCTGGTGTTTGCTTTGCCTGGAAGCGGGTCCTTGCCCCCAGCGTTGCAGAACAATGTGGAGAACAGCAGTGTGCTGGGTACTGGTGAGTATATCCCAGAGCCCGGCAGCAGCTTCCCTGCGGCAGCTCGGAATGCTGAGGTATGGGTGGCCAGCATGGACCTGCCTCCATCCCTTACCCTGCTCACAGCCTTTCTAATTCTTCCCCTTTTTGTGCCCATTTTTTTGTACCCTTTCCTTTCCTAGCCTTCCTTGAACCACTTGCCTTCTTGTTGATCACAGAGGTTAGACATGAGGTTTGCAACCGATTGCCCTTGGATTGGGCTGGTTGGAGCGGAGGTGTTCTGGAGAGAAGTGCTATGAAGTGTATTTTCTCTAGAGACAGGGGTGCTACAGGGCTGAAGATGCTTTGTCTGAAGGTTTCTATGACCTTTCCACATACAGAGGGTTTCATGCACAAAACAGCCCTCACTCGGGGAATTTTCATTTAATTTGTTGTCAGTTAACACAAATTGCTGTTGAGTGATTTGGGCATTAAACAAAACAAATGTTCTTCCTTTTCCAGGCTTGGCTTAGGCCAAACATATTCTTTCTCCTTCCTAGAATCAGCATTCCTTCTTTCACTGCATGTTGCATTCACTCTGTCCTAAATCCTTTGGAAAGGTGACAGGTCGTGTGTAACCTGGCTGCCACTTCTCTGTGCTTCTTACTGGTTTTCTCCCGCTCCTCTGTGCTTCTCTGTGTCCTCGAGTCCACAGCCTGTCTTGGTGCTGCAGGCCTCAGACTCCTCTCTGTTCGCTTGGAATCCTTCTAAAGCAACAGCCCTGCCCAGCACCTCCTCCTTCATCCTGGCTGCTTTTAACCAGAGCATCTCATTTCTCATGGCCTCATGCAGAGTCCTCAGCTTTCCAGCACGGGAAGGCAGCAGGAGTTTAATTCAGCTGGCAGAGGGAGATGGATTTACTGCAACACATGACACCAAACGGGAGCAGTTCTCCAAACAGGAGCTGGCTGCTAATTCATCAACCTCTGCAAGAAAGCATCGGGGGGAGAAATGGGAAGAAAATGCTTCAGGTGCTGAGTGCATCCCAGAGGCCACACTTGTGCTTTCCAAGATGCCATGACCCTCCTGGCATTGCCCTCGTGCTGTGCAGCTCTGCTGAGCTCAGTCCAGTTCGTGGGTCTCCCTCATAGGGCAACCCACTGCGAGCAGCCCCCGGTGTGCTGCCCACCCCAGCAGCATGGGTGTGGGATGCAGAAATATCCCATGCTTAAATAGGATATTGAGTGTGCTTAAGCCTTTGCAGCGATTAAAATGCCGCTGGCTGTTTTCTGCTCCAGCTGTAGCAACTGCTGCTGGAGACGGGTTGCTATGGAGCTGGGGCAAGACGAAGGCTTTTTTGCAGCAGGGATTTCCAAGAGAGGGAGTTGCTCTGAGGAGGAAATCCCATCTCTCCCTCCCTGTCCCCAGACACTGTGTAACTCCGGTATCTTGCCCTCACAGTAGGAGCAGCCAGCAGCGGGTGCCAGGGAAATTCCTGGCCTTGGGACTGGTGTGCTGGGGTCAGCCAGGGTTCCTGGTGGTGGCATCGCCCAGAACCCGGCTGGGGACCGGTCCCCAGGGGCTGGCTAGTCTCACTTGCGGTCCTGTGCCACTCCGGGCCAGCTGGGTGACGGAGTCACTGGTCAGAGGCTTATAGCAATTGTGGTACAGCCAGGAATATCACTGGAGCGCTTATTCCTGTGCCCAGGGACTACACCTCCCTGTATGCGCTCCAGGAGCCTGTGTTTGGGCAACAAAGAAGCAGGATGACAGCTGGGATGCTGCGGCTCCGTGCTAACGCCGAGCAGATTCTCCCCCCTGCTCTGGAGGGCAGAGCTCCACTGCCCCAAAGCTGGCTCTCCCAGGGGCACCAGGCTGTCTCCCAGGCCCCAAAACCTCCTTGGACATTGCAGCCAGGTCCCCGAGTGCCATTCCCAGCTGCGGGGCTGGGGCCAGCTCTGCTCCCTGCCATCGCTGTGTCGTGCCCGGCTCTGCGGCAGCCCCGCGCCTCTGCTGTGAAGCTGAGAGTGCAGGAAGAGATGGGCAGGTGGAGATCAGGGTGATACCCTCCCTTCAAAACGTCTTCTGCATCTGCTCAAGCCTCCACAGCAGGTTTCCAGCCAAGCAGGTCACCCATGAGCTGCTGTGGGCATGGGGTGGCAGTGGGACTGAGATGCCCATTCCTCATGACACACAGGGACAAGACAGAGGAGTGAGCCCCAATCCCTACAGGAGAGAGTGGAAGAACTTCAGACAGGCTGTTTTGTCCTGAGAAAGGTGATTTTGTTACAAGGGGATGTTTTACAGGAAGGCATCAAGGGAATTTTCTGTGGAATAACAATCAGCCGAGTCGTTTCAGCTTCCCTGGTTTGTCTCTACATGTTACTGCTTCTTGACCTCAGCTGGTTTTGAAGTGTTATAATAATATTGTGTTATTATTCCTAATGCTGCTTTGATATTTTGAAGGTGAAGCTTTCCTCACCCGGCTGTACTGAGGAAGACTTGGGTATTCAAGACTTTTTGTTCTGACTTGGAAACAATTGAAAGTGCTGGAATTTCCCACTTTTGGAAATTCCAGTTGTTTTCTCCTGGGCGCTGGGGGGAAGTGCAAACATAAACTCTTTGGGGGTGTAGCCTCTATGGCATGTGCCTTTCAACTGCTTCTTCAGCAGCTTGAAAGCACAGGAAACCGCATGCGAGGATGGGTGGATGCCATCGAGTCCGATTTGTATCTCTGGTCTATAAAAGCGTCATCCGCACAACAGCACGAACACTGCTGGGGGTTTTCAGAGGCCTGAAGTGAAGCTCTCAGTGAAATCCCTGTGCTGCTGCCAGCCCCAGACACATTTCCAGCCTCATTCTCAGCCCCGGAGGACCCTGTGGTGCTGCTCAGAGGGGCTTTGGGGGCTCCAGGGCCCTCCCTGGGGACCAAGGGGACACTGAGACTCCTCAGCATGGGCTCAGTCCCACCCAAACCTGCCCCCATGAACTGACTCTCTTGGCCCCAGGGTCAGCAACAGTAAGGTTTTATTTATGAGATTTAAAATTGTCTTTTCCATCTGGGGAAATTCCTGGGTTAGTGGCATATTTGGATACGAATTATTTTCCACCGAGACAGACAACC
>NW_010120858.1:0-11058 GCF_000699245.1 Pterocles gutturalis
TTGAGCTTCTCACCAACCAACACCTCCAAATGCTTCTCAGGGCTGCTCTCAATCCGTTATCCTCCCAGCTTGTATTTGTGCTTGGGGTTGCCCCAACCCATGTGCAGGACCTTGCACTTGGCCTTGTTGGACTTCATGAGGTTAGCATGGACCCACCTCTCAAGCCTGTCAAGGTCCCTCAGGATGGGATCCCTTCCCTCCAGTGTGTCGACCGTACCACACAGCTTGGTGTCATCGGCAAACTTGCTGAGGGTGCACTCAATCCCGCTGTCCATGTCTCTGACATCTTCATGTTAAACAACACTGGTCCCAATGCTGACCCCTGTGGAATGCCACTTGTCGCCGGTCTCCGCTTGGACATTGAGCCACTGACCACAACTCTCTGAGTGTGACCATCCAGCCAATTCCTTATCCAATTAGTGGTCCATCCATCAAATCCATGTCTCTCCAATTTAGAGACAATGATATAGTGCAGGACAGTGTCAAAGGCTTTGCATGAGTCAAGGTAGATGGCATCAGTTGCTCTTCCCTTATCCACCAGTGCTGTCACCCTGTTGTAGAAGGCCACCAAATTTGTGAGGCATGGTTTGCCCTTGGTGAAACTGTGCTAGCTGTCACCAGTCTTATCCTTTGTTTCCATATACCTTAGCATAATTTCCAGGAGGATCTGCTCCATGATCTTGCCAGGCACAGAGGTGAGACTGACCGGTCTGTAGTTCCTTGGGTCTTCCTTATTTCCCTTTTTAAAAATGGGGGTTATGTTTCCCCTTTTCTAGTCAGTGGGAACTTCCCCAGACTGCCATTTCTTTTTCAGATGTGATGGATAGTGGCTTAGCGACTTCATCTGCCATTTCCCTCAGGACCCACAGATGTATCTCGTCAGGTCCCATGGACTTGTGCACCTTCAGGTTCCTTAGATGGTCTTGAACCTGATCTTCTCCTACAGTGGGCAGTTCTTCATTCTCCCAGTCCTTGCCTTTGCCTTCTATGCCTTGGGTGGTGTGGCTTGAGCACTTGCTGGTGAAGACTGAGGCAAAATAGTCATTGAGTACCTCAGCCTTCTCCATATCTTGGGTAACCAGGTCTCCCATTGCCTTCTGGAGAGGTCCCGCATTTTCCCTAGTCTTCCTTTTATTACCAACGTACCTATACAAGCTTTTCTTGTTGCGCTTGATGTCCCTGGACAGTTTGTCCAGGAGCTCCTTGTTCCTCCATGCAGGCCTTCTTGCCTTTTTGCCTGCCTTCCTTTTTGTTTGGATGCATCGCTCCTGAGCTTGGAGGAGGTGATCCTTGAATATTAGCAAGTTTTCTCGGGCCTCTCTTCCTTCCAGGGCTTTATCCCATGGTACTCTACCAAGCAAATCCTTGAAGAGGCCAAAGTCAGCTCTCCTGAAGTCGAGGGCAGTGAGTTTGCTGTGTGCCCTTGTCACTGCCCTGAGTCTCTTGAACTGCACTATTTCATGGTCACTGCAGCCCAAACTGCCCTTGATCTTCACATTCCCCACCATTCTGTCCTTGCCCTTGTTGGTGAGAACAAGGTCCAGCATAGCACCTCTCTTCTTTGGCTCCTCTATCACTTGTAAAAGGAAACTATCATCAATGCATTCCAGGAACCTCCTGGCATGCTTATGCCCTGCTTGTGTTGTCCCTCCAGCAAATATCAGGGTTGTTGAAGTCCCCCATGAGGACCAGGACTTGTGAACGTGAGGCTGCTCCCCTCTGTCCATCCCCTGGCAGAGCTCCGTGCACTTCAGCTGGGCATTGACATAGAGGGCAACACCCCGTTCTTGTCTCCCCTGCCTGTCCTTCCTAAAGAACCTGTATCTTTCCATTCCAACACTCCAGTTGTAAGAGCCATCCCACCAGATCTCCGTGATGCCAATAAAACCCTAGCCATGCAGGCATGCGCGCGCCTCTAACTCCTGTTTATTCCCCATGCTACCTGTGTTTGCATAGAGGCACTTAGGTTGGGCTCCCGATGAAGGTGACTTACTGGCTGGAATTCCTTTGTGCTGCTCTTCAGGTGCTCTCCTGCTGACTTGTGATCCAGGCTCTGGGCATCTATTGCTGGCCGTGGCATCAAACTAGTAGGAGTGGGATGGATTGAGGTTCCCCTCCCCTGGCAATTTTTGTTTAAAGCCCTCTTCACCAGGGATTGTTCTAAAATGTATATTAGTGAGCTTTCTGATTTTAATCAAATTTAGTAAATATAAGTAGACAAATTAAAATGATTTGGTTTTCAGCACTGCATGTTCTAGAGCCTTATTCTTAAGGACACCTATTGATACTTGGCATTCAATAAGTTTGTACAGTTCAGAAAGCTTAATAAGATCAGGTTAATCATATAAGCATTCTCAGCAGGTTTAATTAAATGAAGTATGAATGCTGAGTTTTCTGTTTTTAAAAATGTAGATTAACTGGCAACTAAATAAGTTCCTCCTGCAATGTAAACTCTTACCAAAGAAAAGTGTGACTGGGATCGCTTTGAAACAGAAGCACTTGCTGTGCTGCATATGATCTATTGTAATAGTGTTGAGTGAGATATGATACTTGGTGTAGTGTGTCTGTAGTCGCTGTTTTTATGAAAAGTCCCCAAAACATCTACTAGGTAATTTGGCAGGAGGGTAGCTGTTTGGGGTCAGTTTGTTGTACAAGTTTATTAGTTATCTGTGACTAATTTTGAGATGTGCTTTGACTGCATGTATATTTGCTTTCCACCTGCCTTTCTCCTTCCTTTAAGAGTTGGTTGAGTTTTTAAAAATAATTTCAAACTGTTTTTGAAAAGTACCTAAGAAGGCATCAGATGCGCCCCCCCCCAGGGGCTGAGCGGGAGGGAAGGTGAGGGGTCGGTGTGCTGGTACTGTGAAGCTGTGCAAAGACATCTTGTGATCTGTAGTGATAAGTCATATGCATACCCTTGGTGCACCATTATCTCCACGTCTCCAAGATCTTTGATCATAGATGAAGGCTATTTTTCAGCTGCCTGGTTGTACCTGGTGTTTATGTTTGTATGTTCCTCCAAATTTAGTAAGATACTAAGTCTCCCAATCCTGCAGGAACCCACTAAAATCCATTTAAAGAGGCGTTGATAGTTTTCTCTTCAGTCTTAAAGGTTAGTTTTGTTTGGCCTGCATCAGACTTATTCCTGGGTAATGTTATTGTAATCAGAACATCATGGCGTAAAGAAGGTTACCACAGAGCTGAGCATTATGTAGAGATACCAGAGCTAATTTTAAACAGAGTATTTTAAGTTCTGTCTTAGTTCTACAAAACAGGTAGCCTGTGTGGATGTCAGAGTAGCTGTGGCAGGGAAGTCACTGGCTCTCAGGTGTGATCCTGTAAAGTTAGCTCAGTATCTCTGTGCAGTGCAGAGATAACCAAGGATGGTAACAGCACCTATGTTGACTTAACAACTGCACTTTTTGTTGTCATTTTGGAGTCTGCATCCGTTATGTAAAACCTATTACCCCAGTAAGATCATGTTGTTGACAGGATTTGATACAAACTTATTTTTTTTCTTGTGCCCCTGCACGTGCCTTTCCGTTACTCTCTATGGGAATCGATATCAAGCTCATAGGTCTTCAGGAGGAGGTTCTTCCCACTGTTCAAAACGTGTTAAATGTCAACATCAGGGGCTTGTTGGTACTAGTTGTCATCACTCTTCAGAGTTAAGTATTTAAACCATAGTTACTGTTTAACATCCTTCCTATTATTACCTGCAGGGAAGGGAGCAAGAGTCTTTCCTTATCATGATAAAATATAAATACATCATCTGTCTCCTTTTCAAATACAGAACAAATGTTTGTTGAGCACTTCTGCCTTTCTGCACCATTGACAATTTTGCCAACTCTGATTAGGTAACTGTTGCTAGGATTTTACACGTTCTTCCTAATCTTTAAAAAGTCCTTTTTATTGTCTGTAATTCTGTTGACGATAGACTCAATGACCTCTGTGTTTCAAAACTGTTATGTCCTCTTATAAAAATTACATTCCTGATTTAAGAGCCTCGTTTAGTCTCCAAAATTTTCCAGCTTAAGGGTGATTTGCCAGTTAGCCTCTCTTCTCTTCCAAGAAAACACAGCAGGGAGAGTTGCTAATGCCAGGGTTATAGCACAAGGTGCATTTTCCACATGATTTTTTTTTTTTAAATCTTTTTGTATATATCAGTTCCAAGCATAGGCTACTTTAATGTCATATCTGAAAGGAGAGGGGAAAAGAAGCATTTTGGGAATACCTTCCAGCTGTAGGTAAACATTAGCAACCAGATAAGGACCTGTCCCTTCTCCTTAGCATTGTTTAAAATAGGGTCTTTCAAAGTAACTATGGTTTGACATAAGGCCTTTTTTGGTGGCTATAGTTACTCAATAAGTAGTCTTATACTTTTAAAAAAGTTGTAAAATTCTTAAATCCAAACAAAAAAAGTGTTACAAGGATGTAGGAGGAGGAATTTGCTCCTTGGTTTTCTTAGTTTGCTAATATTTTAACATGATTTTTAATATTTTTATTTATTAGCCTGATTGAAGGGCAGAATGGTGGCATATTTTCTTATAGCTTTTTTTTAACCCCCATACTCTAGGTGTTCCAACTTCTGAATTGGATTCAGCTAGTATTTATTTCATTGTTTTATTAGTATTTTTCCTAAACCAGAATTGTTGGTTACTTGAAGTAGTAATGAATTGTTTCTGATATTTTGATAGGTAAGATGCAGCTATTCAGGAAGATCCCAAAGGATACTATGGCACTACTGAAGACAGTGACAGAACCATCTCTTTGTCAAGATTTCAAAGCTATCTTGGACTAACTGATTTAAGTTTGTTTCATAATTTTTCCAGGTGTGAAAATAAATTCTACCTATGTCTTTAGATGACTTTTCTCTGTAGTTGATTTTGGTAGATTGAACCGAAAGCAACTTTACTCAGAAGTTTTCCATGTTTGTCTCTCAGATACCACACAAGGACTTAAAAAGAGCAGACAGTTTTGTTAATACCTTCTTGTTTGTGTTGACCTGTAAATTCACAGGCTACTTGAAGTCATTGACTTGGTTTCATTCAGTAATTCCCATCTTATTGATGAAGGCATCATCAAATTATGTTTGTATGAACAGATGTATTTACTTGTTTCAGTGTGTTGTTTCGGAAGAACTGTTCTTTCCTTCTGTGTTGCAGACTATTTTATAATAAATGGTCTGGTTCATTGCAATAACACGTGCTTGTCTCCAGTACCTTTATTTTGTAGTAATCTTTAACATCCTGCCCAGCTGGGTTATGTCCTGAAACACAGTTACCTGCACAGGGCAAGTACATTTTATGGCACTACTTAGTCTAGGTTAGAAGCTTTATGCTTTGGAGAACACTAATATATACCAAAATTTCAGCATCAAAGCTGGTTATGTTTAGTCTATGTTTTATGTATTTTGAATACTTGGTGATGTTTTAATACAACAATACATGGAATTATGGTGGTGCATTTTTACCTACAAAACAAAAGTTTTTGATTAGATAATATACCAAGTAGATTACTCTTCTGTTTCCATCTCCTGTTCTTTATTTAGGTTTATCTTTGGCTTGAGAATGTTACTGAAGTACTGTCTAGCCCTGGTGTCAGCATGTTGTGCATGCCCTGAATTTTGCCCATGGCTGCTCTGATAAATGTGCCTGGTTTGTGTTTTTTTTTTTTTTTTCTTTTCCAGGCACGCGTGTTGAATTTGCATTGCTCTAATGTAGGGCTACTTTGTTAGGATTTTTCTGTCTCTGTTATTGGCTAAATAGCAGCTGCTGGGTGGTTTTCTCAAAGCAGATGGAGAATATCTTGCTGGAGTGAAGCACAGTGGAGGCAGTGTTACTCAGTAGATGTTCCTGAAGGACTGACAGACCACCACCGCACAGGGATTGGTAAAGCAGCTCCTAAAAGGCAATTTGCAGATTTGCAGTCTGTCCATTAACATCATAACTGAGTTCAAACTGTCAAAATGAACAGAAGGTCAGTCACACAGTTGGGTTTTTTCCTTTCTATGAAAGTTAAAATAAAAATACAATTTAAAAAAAAGCCGTAGAACAATTGCTCCTACTAGAGAGCATATGAAGAACAACCCAGTTGTTCCTCTGCCAGCAGCTCAAACATTTAAACCCCCCCATCCTGCAGTGATATTGGTGTGAGGGAATGCTATCATGGGCCACATTGCATGAGAGAAACCTGGTGGTGCAAGAAGCCTTATTTTGTTGGCTTGTATGACAGGAAGAGTCAGCAAGATGCTCCAACAAAGGCCTTGGCAGGGATGAGACGAGCACTTGGAGAACTTCCTACACTACACTTTGGCTGGAGCTGTTCCTGCCTGTGGCCTGTTAACCCTTTCCCTTCAGCTGTGCATTTCTTCCTACCTGCTTCTCTTCCCCGTTCCTGCTGTGCTGCATATAAGACTTTGTGAAGTCACTGGTGATAGGAGTTTGGACTCCACTGCCTACTGCAGGGGGCCTGGATATTTTGTGTGTTGTGCTGAGGAAGGCTGTGCTGGTGGGCAGCAGTTGGGTTGAATGCATGCTTACTTTGTCCTGGTTGTTGTGTTCTGCATGAACCTTCAGAGGAGGTTGAGGCAGAGGAGCCCAGTAATTTCCTGAGAGTCAACAGTAATGCTTATTTTGGAAGAATGGTCTGGAATAGGGGTTGGGGAGCCTGAAGAGATACCTCATGAACTGGGATCCTACAGGACAAATCCACATGGGGAGGATGGGCCCCTGGGAGGAGCAGAGAGCCTTTCTGCAGTAAACAGCTGTCCCAAGGCAAACTTCCAGGGTGATCAAAAGAGTGTCATGGGTAAGCAGGGTAGATAACTGAAGCAAGAGCTGTGCTAAACTGGTCAGTGTTTCAGAAAGCATTGCAGATAGGTGGGCTTGGGAGGAACAGAAGAAAACCTCTCTGTTCACATCAAAGAACAAGGAAGTTACGAACAGATAGGCTTATAAGACTTTGAACTTAGATTTTTCCATGTGAGCCAAAACATGTTTTATTTTATAACTTTTACTGTTGAAGACAGAAGTTTTTAATGTCATTCAGCATGCTCCCTTCTAGAAAAGGATGGGGCTATTTCTACCGTAAGGCTCAGAACAATGGGTCCTGTTTCCAGCATTGTTGCTCCTGTGTGATCTGATCTAGGTGTTCCTGCTCTGGCAGGGGGATTGGACTAGATGATCTTTCGAGGTCCCTTCCAGTCTCTAACATCCTGTGATTCTGGGATTCTGTGTGTGATTCTTTAGTGTGCCTTCCACAGGACGCTCTAACATGGAGAATGGAGAGAATGTCAGCCTCACCAATGGCTTGGATTAGCCCATTTTTGCTCTGTATTGCAATGGTTACTGTGATAATATGAACTGCCATATGGCAGTGTGGTCTCAGTTGAAGGTCTAATTTTATAAAAATGCATGAAGTGTAAAGCTTGCATTTCTTTGAGCTGATGTTTGCCTTTCCCCATAGCTACTTGCTGAGTTGTCAGTCTTAAACAGTAACTGCTGTTTCTGAAAGCTGTTTCCATTTACAGGTAGTAAATAAGTGCAACTACAGTTCAGAAATCACAAGAGAAGCCTTATTTCATTTTAAAATATCTTCCATTTAAGAAGACAAGTGAAAATAATGCTGAAACTACTATGTGTTTTAGCATATGGAGAATTTATAAATTTAAGGAAGAGTTGGCAGTATGTGCTAGAAACTTGTACTGATTTGCTGCTATGGCTTCGTACAATTAGAAAAAACAGTGTGAGCATATGTGTAAGAAATAGATTAATTGTAGTAATGGCATAGATTTAATGCTCTAAAATGAGATGTTTATGCTGTTGGGGGGGGTAGAAATATTACATAAAGCTACTTCTCTATGGAACTATTCTAAAATAAATAGTGTGATATATTATGGTGCTAAAATTTTTTTATACTTCATTGGTAGCAAAGTATTAAGTTAAACATCAACTGCTGACAGGAAATGTTTGGGTGGATTGAATAACTTGAATCTGGAAATATTGAAAGAATTAGCTTAGGAGAATTCTGAACCTGTAATGTGGATTTTCAACAATCATTGGAAAGCTGGGAAAATGGCAAAAGACTTGAGGGTTGGGAGGAAGGTTAAGATTGGCTCAGTATTTAGTAGAAGGTAAGTAGAGACACTGCAAGCTAAGCCACTCAGTGTAACTGCATGTTGCAAGTGTTGCAAACCACTGTGCAAGTCAGCCTGCTGGAGGCTTTATATGAGGAGTAAGAGTGATAGGGCTGAAAATTGGTTTTTAGTGTCTGTGCAGGGCTGGAAGGGATTAATTTGACAGAAGCCCCTCTAGAGGACATTATAGCATCTGGATGCATCCATCAAACACATCCTTCTTCCCACTGCTTGCTTTTGGGAGGGGATTATGGACTGTGAATCTCAGCTTGGGGTAGGTATCAAATTTTGCAATGTAGGGAATATGCTTTCCTTTCTGCAGCTTTTCTCAATTTGTTGTTTTATAATAGTTTGGATGCTTCCTTATTTATAGTGCTGTTGCAGTGTTCCTTCTGAAGGCTTTTTTCCTTTAGTAGGTACTGGAGCTCCTTGTCTTAGGGCTGTGGGTTCTGCTTAAGGCTGTACGTCACTATGTCTGTGTCCTTTACAGATGTACCCCCAAAGAACCCAGGCTGTCCTTTACAGCCTAGAATATTCAAGAAAAGTCTTATCTGTCAGAACAGTATGAGTTCACAGCATAGTATTATAGCAAAGAAGATCTGCTGGGATATGCAGATAAAAGACGGGGAGGAGAGTGAGCAGAAGTAGAAAGTGCTTAGTATGTAAGACTTTGACACAGATTCGGTTTCATGTTTGCACGCACATGCTTACTCAAGTAACAAAATCAGTCATCCTATTCAAGAGAAGACAGTACCTATAAGATGCTGTTTCATATGGATAGGAAGGGGAAAATTGTAGCACTAATTTTACTGGAATAAGGCTACAGTTCTGGTACAGGAATTTTAGTAAAAGTCACAGCAGAAGTGCACTGAGAACAGAAAAGCAGTGTTCCTGCAAGAGTTGCTCAACACACTTTCTACACGCATACTTTGGCTAAACAGTAATGTCAGCTAGTGCATTTCCTTGCTGTGAGTTGTAGTTACTGGAGCTGAAAATTGTATTCCCCCTAAGTCCTGTCCCAGTCTGTACTGTGCGCCCAGCAACCCACAAAGTCTCCCTTCTGGTGAATGGGAAGGAGCAGCTTAAAAGTCAGGATGTCTGTGAGTGCCATGACAGTGACTAGAGATAGGTTTATAGACTTGAAAGTATTGTATATGAGGTTTAATTATTTTCTCAGTTTGTGTCTGTGTTAAGTTGGATGGGTTTTCTTTAAAAACAGATCTCTAACCAAATACTTAAACTTACTGCATATACTCTGCATATATGATATTAACATCTAGCTATCTCTAGTCAGAGACATGAATATAGAGTGTACACTTTAGTTAACTGAAAAATTTATATATTTACAGCTTTTATAAGAATATATGCTCAAAACTGCAATTATATTGGGGTTTTTGATTATTCATTTGTTATGGAGGTCTTTTTTACTCATAACATTTCAAATTTAGTTTGCAGCAAGCAGAGTGGCAATTTAAATCTTCCATGTCATTGTCAAGAGCCTTTTAGAGTGCACAGCTGCAGAAGTTTGCTTGGACCTTTGTGACTTGTGAGGTTTCTGCTAACAGAAGCTGGGTTTCCATGCTGGGGTACCTGCCCCTCTATTGACTTCAGGAGCTGGGGCTGTTGGCAGGCTGCTACGGGGAGTTGCTGGACATCATCACGCAGACCATTGGCCAAGTCCGTGCCTCTCAGTTAAAACCATGCAGAGCCCAGGCACTTAACTCTTTTGCAGGTGATATTACTCATCGCTCATAGTGGAAGGGCCAGGAGGCTCTTACCTGGCGATTGCTGTGCACACAGACGGTTTGCCCGTGCATTTCCCTCCAGCAGGCAGGGGCACAGTGTGCTTTTGATTCTCTGGTGGATCTGGTGTGACAGACTGGTATTGCCACTGTTTCTAGTGCCATCACTGCTCCAGGAGAGTCTTACTGTCCAGGCTAGTTGCAGGACAGGAGGTTGCAGCAGCAGCTGTGTGAGTGGGATACTAAATCGAAAAAAGAAAAATCTAAAAGAAAAAAAATATCTCTTGTTCTTTACCCTGCTCTTTCCATAAGCAGCCGCATAAAAATCATCCCCTCCTCCCTCTCAGGCTTGCCATTCCCCTCATGCCCCCTTCAAGAAGTCAGGTACTGCAGAGTTTGAGTCTGTCTCATTCATCTCCATTGTGTGGCCAAATCCCTGTTAGCCATTTTGAAGCCCTTCGAGTGCATAGCCTATCACAAGACTAAATACTGAAATTTCCTCAATTTTCCTTAATCTTCTTCTCCTTTCCTTGACTCTCTTAATTAGTCAAACTAAAGGCTTTGTCATACCTTATCCTCACATGCTTTCCCTATATTTTTTCAGAGGCTGCTTGTTGCTCAAGTATCTTGGCAAAAGGAATCCTCATCTCCCATCACTTCAGAGTGTCCAGGATCTGCAGGAAAGTACAGGAAAACCTGGTTTTAAGTAAAGATTAACTTCATTGTCATGTCATGTAAGGTTGCAGCTCACTGAGAGGCTTCCATATGTCTGCACTTTTATTACAGTATTCAGTTATTGTGTTCAGTATGAGAAATTAAGGGGAAAAAAATGAGGGCATTCGTTTTCACAGTATTTTCCAGTACAAGTAATTATGGCATCCACTAAGGTAAGAGGTCTGTGCAAGATTAATTACTCTGATTTACTTAATGTACATTCTTTTAATGGCTGATGCTTTATTTTTGCTCTTTGCAATGCTTGAGAATATGAAATAATCACAAGATAACTGCTATTTAAATGTGTATAGGGATTTACAAGAAGTAGAATGTAGTGGACAAGAGGAGTCCTTGCTCTTCAAGAGCTTCCATTCTACATCTCTTAGAGGGGCATCAGTGAAGGAAACTAGTTGCTTGTGTTCCAATTTGTATGTTGCTGATGCTGTTTCTAGGCATATCAGGGAT
>NW_010120859.1:0-1762 GCF_000699245.1 Pterocles gutturalis
GTGTCTGGGATGGGCGTGGCCAGCCCCAAACGGGCATGGCTGTTGGTGACGTCACGGATGACGTCACGGTGACGTCACACCGCGTTTCCCCGCAGGCAGCGGCAAGGCGAGGGAAGGGCAACGCGCCGTCTACTGCTCGGTGCACGAGCAGGAGCCGCTGGCGCTCTTCTGCGCCACGTGCGACACGCTGACCTGCCGTGACTGCCAGCTCAACGCGCACAAGGACCACCAGTGAGCCATTCGTTTAATTAATCGTTCGTTAATTATCGCTGGAGCTAGCCATCCTGCTCGTTATCCCGTAAAAACAGGGAGTTGGGGCGAGTCACGTAACCGAATACGTTTATTTATCGATTGAAACGTCGTCAGCGCAACGCGTCAGTCAGACCCCGCAGCCCCTTAAATGGTTTTTTTAATTAATATCTGACGAGGTGGGTAATTAATTAAGCTGATTAACGAGTTATTGAAAAAATAAATTATTTTTATTATTGATTTTAAAAACGAAGTTAATTATTTATTGGTTAATTACTGGAGAGATTGGGTAGAGCGTTAATTTGGTGTTTTAACCAAATGATCTAATTAGTTACTTTGTTAATTAGCGAACTGCTCGGTTTGAGGGGCTTAGTGCTTTTAGATTTTAAAGGATTGGAGAGATCGGATTTGCTGATCATGGAATAAATTAGTGATCTTCTCAGTTATTTCACTTGGTTTTTAAGGAATTTGTAATATTTTTCTTTTTTGATTTGGATTGGCCTTGCTCTCAGTCTGGTTAGATTTCCTGGTCAAATCAATCATTAATTTGATTAATTATCTGAGCAGTATCTACTGAGATTGATTACCTGATTGATTAATTTTAGTAAAAGCATTTTTGATGTATAAAATCTAATTCAGTTAAAGTAAATAACTAATTAAAGCCTTTGTGGCTGACGAGTTTGTTAGTTCCCTAACCCAAATTAACTGGATTATTAGCCAGCTCGTTAGCCCAAAGTAACTGGATTTTTAGCCAGCTGATTAACCCAAATTAACTGGATTATTAGCCAGCTCGTTAGCCTGAATTAACTCGATTATTAGCCATCTGATTAGCCCAAATTAACTGGATTATTAGCCAGCTCGTTAGCCTGAGTTAACTCGATTATTAGCTAGCTCGTTAGCCCAAATTAACTGGATTATTAGCCATCTGATTAGCCCAAATTAACTGGATTATTGGCCATCTGATTAGTTCAAATTATCTGGGTTATTAGCCAGCTCATTAGCCCGAATTAACTGGATTATTAGCCATCTGATTAGCCCAAATTAACTGGATTATTGGCCATCTGATTAGTTCAAATTATCTGGGTTATTAGCCAGCTCATTAGCCCGAATTAACTGGATTATTAGCCATCTGATTAGCCCAAATTAACTGGATTATTAGCCAGCTCGTTAGCCCGAATTAACTCGATTATTAGCTAGCTCATTAGCCTGAATTAACTGGATTATTAGCGAGCTCATTAGCCCAAATTAACTGGATTATTATCCATCTGATTAGCCCAAATTAACAGGATTGTTAGCCAGCTCGTTGACCCAAATTAACTGGATTATTGGCTGACAAACTAACGAGGAATTTAGAGAAGTCCCTCATGGTTAATTCATTGAAACTTTTTTTTTTCTCCAGGACTCGGGGGTGGGGCGGGGGTCCTCTTTCGGGTCTCAGGGGGGCATTTTGGGGCTCCCAGCCCCCCTGTGACCCCCTTTCCCCCCCTTCCCCAGGTACCAGTTCCTGGAGGAC
>NW_010120860.1:0-21561 GCF_000699245.1 Pterocles gutturalis
GTGACCCTGCTGTGGTGACACCACAGAACGAAGCAGGAGAGACTGTCCTGTTCTTCCACCACCAGCAGGGTATAGCAGATTGTGTCAGTAGTCAAAAGCAGCCCGTCTCAAATAATTCTGGTCCTTTCTCTTTTTCAGTCCTCCAGCCCCAGAAAGGCAGTGCTGACATCCCCCCTTGATGACTGCAGCCTTCTCATTATTCTAAGCCCTTCTGGCTGAGAACCTGCAGAAGCGTATCAGAGAGAGAAATAATATTTTACCTTTTAAATTAATGTACAGCAGTCAAAAAACATCCCTCACACCCCCCCAAGTGGTGTGACCAAAAATCAAACCAACAACAAAAAACCAACAACAAAGCATTGACAGCCTCCAGAACTCAAGACACACCTGAGCAAGACTTAGTCAGCAGGTCCTGCTTCTTAACCCTGCATATCCCTCCTTGCAAAAGAGCCCTGAATAAATGAGGTGATCACCCTGGAAAATAATGACACAGAATAAACAAAGCCAAAAGAGGCCGGGGGGGGAAGGGGGGGTAGAGAGGTAGCAGGAGGAAAGGGCAGGGGGTGGAGGTAGGCAGTGGGACAATCCCCCACCAGCTCAGTTCCCTCATCCGATTTGCTGTGTGGCCTCAGTGAGTTTTGTGCCACACAGCAAGTGGGACAGCAACTGCATTTGCCAACGTCAAACAATACTTCTGCTCAGTGCCCAAGCATGGCCTCGGTTAGTACCGTAAAAAGCCTGATTGAAAAAAGTCAAAACTCAAAAATACATATCTGTATCCCCATACATGCTGCACAAAAAGGCAAGAGTTCTATATTAGAAGTGGAGTTTGCATTAAATCCAGCCTGAAACAGCTCCTCAGACTTCATCTTTTACCTTTAAGAATGAAGGGTGCTCCCCTCTGTCCATCAGCTGTTGCAACCTTAACCAGCAAAATGTCCCAAGGAACCAGTACAAGATCGCTAGCGCTTTTATTTATCTATTTGTTTTATAGAGCAGCTGGAAGCAATATACCGCAACAGCACTGCGCTACCCAGCCCTCTGCAAACTGCCAGTAATACAGGTCACAAATCACCACACTCGACTCGTGCATACCGCGATCTGAAACAAAACCAGTTCCGCTCCACCTCGGACTTACTTTGAGGAACAAACCAAAAAAGGAAAAAGGAAACTAGAAAGATCCTTGCCTTCACTTACATCTCACATGAGAAAGAAAACTCCCATCTCCCCACCCCACCTTTAAAAGCCCTCATAGCTCATAAGCAGACCGTGAGGGAAAAATGTCATGAACTTACTTCACCAATTACGTCCTGACCCTTCCTGTTGCAACGCCTGCCTGATGATGTACTCAAGGACATGTGAAGGAGTGGGAAGGAGGAAGAAGTCCTGATAAGAGGATTTTGGACGGCACAGTGGTCCTCAAGTCGGGAGATGTGGAACAGGGATGAAGCAGTGGGTGAAGGGGAGGAGGAACGCCACATACGAAGAAGCCCCTGCTGTGAGGAGTTTCGTCTCTGTCTGGGCTGGGTGCAGGCAGAAGGCTCTCTCTAAGAGAAGTAGGAGAGACCCTGCACTGGCAGGGAGGGAAAAATGAGACAAAGAGCGCTAAACCACTGACTTTCAAACAGAGCATGAAGACAGACAGGAAACGTATCCTGGAGTGGAAACTAACAGGTTGCAGAGGAAGGAGGAAGGGGAAAAGGATAGGAATGTTTTTGTTGCCATCAGAAAAACACAAAACCCCCAATCAAGCAGTAACTCATACACACACAGAAGGTGCCAGCATACCCACGTCAGACAGGATTTCATAGCTATACTAAGAAAATTTTGGAGATCTTCAATTGTAAATGCTATGCCACACTTACCCTCTTGACTGTCAAACATTGCAATGGTTTCACGGCATACCACTATACTTGGAGTACTTTAAAGCTCAAAACCATCCACTTGATTCAAATTAATTTGTCAGTAACACAATTATCTAATTGCAAAGGTTTGCTTTTATGAGGCTGAATGCATGAAGTACATTTATGTGAATAATGATTATGGACTAAGACACAGACTGTGTCTACCTGCGCTTCGTACTGGTACTTCCCATTCCTTCTATGCTAAGAATTGCATTTGAAATAATAATGCCAATGCAGTGAAGATTTGCATGAGGCCGAGGCAAATTTAAGAACGTATTTTGTTACCTGGGCACGTGCTATACTGTTAAATGAACTGAAACGCCACTACTGTCATTCACTGTACCCCAGGTATGCTTTATCCTTACACACACTGTAAAGTGCTCTGTTAAAATGCTGTCCTAATTTACGAACCGGATTACCAGAACCCCAGTATGTATTCTTCAGGTGTGTTTGTAAGTAAGGGAGATATTCTCAGCTCCATTTAGTCTGTATCTCAATCAATATTCTAAATATCTTTTTTCTGTATCTCTCAAACAAAAGATACAAGTTCCACACACCAAAGTTACAAGTTTGTGGTGTACACCACAAAATCAAGCTTTCCACTTTGCACCCATTTGAATTAAACCAGAAAAAAAAAATTAAAAATTAAAAGTTACAATAAAAAAGAAAGTGCAAAGTCTAGATCTTGATCCGAACTTCTGTCAACACTGATAATGAATGCAGACATAGTTCCACCTAGGCCTGACCGATTTCCACCAAGTTACTTTAAAAATAAGCAGCCAACCTACACTTGCTGTGAAAAAGGAAAAAAAAAAGTCCCATTTATTCAGATTTCTGTGTTTATACCAGTGCTTGAAAATACAACCCTAACATGAGCTAGTACACAAGCTCTGCAAAGACCAAGACAACATTCAGATGCAGCCCTGAGTAGTCAGACCATAGGAACAGATTTTCTGAAGTATTTGGATCAAATCCTGCAACACACGTCCCACTCCCACAATCACACACCCCAAACCAGATTTCACCACCACAACCAAAGGTATTATCTTAACAGCTTGCATCTCTGTAGCAACAAGGGGGGCAAGAAATAAGCTAGCAGTGGGAGGAGTAGCGTTAGGTACAGCACTTGTAGATACGCTTCAAAGTAATACAGCTCAGCTGGATCCGGCCAGCCACCAGCCTACCAGGGATTCCTGCTGAAGTTCTGCCTGCCCAAATAAAATCTAAGCCTGCTTCAAGCCCTGAATGAGCTACAAGACAAAGTAAAGAGAAGAAAACCCACAGGCTGCTGTATACTACTCACACAAAGCTCCAACACCAGTATTAAACTAAAAAAAAAAAAAGGCAGCGTAGGCGGAGTTTTTCGTTTCCAAGAAGCAGGAGCGCGTCCACGGCGCTAAGCCCTTGCCAGTACATTCCGTTTCCCTTTCTGCCACTCTTGGTTTTTGCAGTGCATCATTTCCTGTATTACTTTTGCACAAAGCGTTCTTATCAGCTGGAAGTGCAAAATAAAGATTAAAGCCGAGCCAGCAGATGACGCAGTCCCCATCTTTCTTCCCCAAATACATATGTCCTTCTGGGAAAGTGGGAGTTAGTATTTCCAACAGCTGAGTGACCACCAGCCCTTGAAGGCCATGTTTACTCACGAGGGTGAATAAGGGTGAAACAGAAACCTAGGCCAAACAACAGGACTCTCCTAAAGGCAGCCTGGAAACAGTTTAAGGGAAATTGAGTTGTTACCTACTTATCAGCCACCCTTTATACATCAAAACCCATGCACTTTTTATTATCCTTCTGTCTGCCGATGGACCAGCTGGAACCCACAGACTTCTTTTAAATCCCAATGCTGCTTGATTTGTCTTCCTTCAATGATGCTGTCTTTTGTGTAATCTTTGGATGGACATACAAACCCACATGCAGATTGTGAGAAGGCTCTAGAAAAAAAAAGCGAGTATTATGCATATAGCTGTTTAGCCAGCCTTGTATTTAAACAAACATAATTAGGCAAAATGCCTAAGAGTGAAGCTCTGTTTTTCTATCTCTCGAAGAGGTAGTTACTCTGTCAGCAACACTACGACGACAGTAAAATATTCAATGAGACTGTTTTCAAATTCCCACAGGAGATCCCATAGGAAACCATCCCGCTTTGCATAAATGACTGTTTTTTGGGGGTGGAGAAAGGGCTAGGACAATTAGATGATCCTCTCAGGGGGGGAAGTGAAACAACTCCTAGCCCAGGTCTCAGGCAAACAAGAAGCAGCTCTAACTTTTCTACTGATTTCATTATTTGTATTACAGGCTCAGTGATGCAAGCAAAAAGGAGCCTATTAAATATTTTTAATATAAGTCTGGCACAGTTAGACATAAAAAGGGGCAGGAACTGCAGTGAAGAGAATCTACATAATTGTTAATGGAAAAAACTGTCTAGTCTTTGTCTACATTTTTAAAATTTCATTTATCTTATTTTATTCAAAGTGCCTCCTCCCAGCACCCATTACTTACCGACAATATAAAGAAATAACAAGCAAAGATAGTTTCATTTGCTTCTTTAAAAATATTTAGTAATTTACCTGCTCTGAAAGACACATCTTTTCAGCAACTCATGTATTCAGTACAATATTTAGACTTTAAAAAAAAAAAAAAAATCAGATTTTGTCATAGAAGCCAGGGAGCTGTCACTTTACTCCTCCAAGAACAATTTCCATGTATTACTAAAAAGCATGCAGTCTGAGCAGCTGTAATGCTAGAATGTGTTACAGCAGATTGTGCACTAACTTCCTCTGGCTCCAGATTCTTGGAGCAAGCAGCAAAACGTTTCAAATGCTTTCTTCAAGCAATGTGACTTGTAAAACAAAAAGTCCAGAGTCTTCTGCTGAGTTACTCTGTTTTTAATCAAAGAGTTCTTTCTTTGCACCTTCTTATGGTAGAAGATTAGATCTTGCTCATCTTGGAAAAATGCATGGAAACCTGGTAGAAGCCTCAGTAGCATTACAATACACATGCAACAAGAAAGCAAGTTTCATTTCCTAGTGCTGTGAAACTCATTAGAGAGTTTATACAGAACCTGACTTGGCTTCCCTTGTGTTTCTCAGAAGGATAAGGAGAACCAAGGAAAAAAATTTAACTCTTATGTGTCTTCTTGGCATGGCAGAAATAATTCAAAAAGCCACTTAAAAATGCGGTTGTATTCATTTCTGCTACGTATCCTATAGATATAGGTATCAATATGTGACACATATGTACATGTATCAAGTGTTCGAGGAAAAAGAGAGCGCACCAGTGCTGAAAATACTTCACCACACTTAACAGGAATAGGTAGGTCTTTCCTGACACTTAGGCCCAGCAATGCCTATTCTGCGAAGTAGCCTCTGTCTTAGATCCTGAGAGACACGCCAAGGCACCCAGCCCAAGAAGCCTCCTCTAAGACCATTGCTCATGCTATTTGGCTGTGGAATTGTCCTTCCAAAAAAACTTCCCATATATCATTGCTCAGCCCACAGAGAAAATCCTCCTAGACACCTATGCTCACCCCTTAGTTCATCAGACGGTAGGAGAGCAGGAGTGTCACGTCAAGAGCAGGTGCTGACAGCACCCCAGCTAACTGCAGAAGGAGCCCATACAGTTTCTTCTAAGAAATACCCAGCTGTTCTCAACAGGGCAGTAAGATTTGCATTTAGAAGGACTTGCACAACTTCTAACTTATTTGCTAAATCAAACCAAATGCCTGAGTTCTGAATGTGACCTGAACACGAAAGAGCAGATTCACCAGTCACCCTTCAAAACAAGAGGTCGATGTACGCTTTGCCAATGGAGAAGAGGAGGGCAGCAGCGACCCGAACAACAAAACTCCCACTGCTCACTTATGCCAGAGCATGAAGAAATAACTTTATATTATCAATATCTGCCAGCTCCTTCCCAACGCTCACCACAGCTCAAACCAAGTACACAGTGTCTGGCCAGTTTCTACAAGGAACTGCAGCAGCTTTTCCTCCACTCGCCTACCCACCCAGCTTCTGGCAGACAAGGCACTGATCCTTGCCCTCGAAGTCTCGATTGTCATGATTACAAGAGTGAAACAACAGCAAATTCTTACAAGTTTTCTGGATTTGTACCTTGCCTTCTCAAACTGAAGTTACTCAATTTGAAAGACTTACCGTAACTTCACTGTTGCTTCTCCAGAGAAAACACCTGGTTTCCATATCCATTAGAAACTGAGTGCTGTGTTACAGTCCAACTAAAATGGCATACATCTTTGTAAGCAAATACATAATTGTGAGAAATGCTGAAGAACACAGGAAAGGTGCTTCCCCAGCTTTAAAAGAGATGCATCGACAATTAAATTTGCCCTTTTTCTGATTTCTTAAGAACACTTCTTCCCAGTGCCTTTGCAACTGTTTTGACGTATTAAAAACTGTACTCCTGAAAACAAATTTGAATAGCACACCTTGCGAAAGGCTAATCTACACCTTCATTAAAGTACAGTTCCTCCCTTTCTACAAGATACACAAACAAGTACAGCCTCTGAAAGGATCACCAAATCCTCAAATCATGCCGTTTTAACCAGAGTTGAGAAACAATGGTAAATTTCTAGTTTGCACCACTGAATTTCACTCATTCCTGTGTTCAGATGCAAGTCACAAACCACCAGCTCTTCCTTCAAAGCCTGCTGGTCTCCTCACCACGCTGATTTGACTCACCAAGCCTACAGAAAAACTGACGCCAACTTTGCCGAGTTACTTGGTCAGGAAGCTGGATAAGCTTGGTGCACACCAGGGCTAGTACACGTAGGACACATCAAAATGTACACTCAGGTGTGGACAAATCCCTTTTGGTGTCGGCAAGCTGTTGGTCTGAATCAGGTGTGTTATCAAAGATTACCTCTAAAACTGCAACTTAATATTTTAACTCAAGTCAGGCAGGAACTGTAATTTGATGATTCAGTCAAAACTCTGGCACAGATGGGATTACAAAAACCATGAACTTCACTAAAATAACCTATAAGATGAACACAGTGCTGTGAACCACAAAACTTGCCAGGATGGTGTTCATGAGGTTTGCTTTGTTTTTTTTTTCCCTAAATGCTATGGTCAAAACTTTGGCACAGATGGGATTACAAAACCATGAACTTCACTAAAATAACCTGTAAGATGAACACAGTGCTGTGAACCACAAAACTTGCCAGGATGGTGTTCATGAGGTTTGCTTTGTTTTTTTTTTCCCTAAATGCTATGAAGGAGAAAACTCCTCATTTTTCACACTCTTCAAGCTGAAGCTCTCCTTTTTAAAGAAATCCTCAAATAAATACAAAACATTCAAAATAAAAAAATACCCAAACAAACAGTTGTCAAGAGACCAAATGAACTACCAGCCACCACAGTGGGTATTTCATTGTGCATCTTTGGGGCAGGTTTATCTACTTCACTCGCGCTGTGGGGTATTTCAACTCCACACGCTGTCCCACTAAGGTGCTCTCAGAAGTACAGGAGCAGGCAAGGAGCTCCGTCAGATCATCAGATGAAACAGGCCAAGTCCTGAAAAATGCAGAACAACCTATAGCCCAGTTTGGAGCACTGGCTATGACTTCGTGAACATGGGATATCCACAAAGATGTCATGACTAGTCTAGCCATTAATGTAAGTTGGAAGTCCTTCTCTAAAAGGTCAAAAACCTGGGGAAAGAGGGTTTTTTCCCTTTCATAATAAAACTCTCTTTTTCCACAAAGACCATTCCCTTTCCTGACTTTTTGAACTGTCTTTAGAAAACAGGTGTTGTTTACAACAATAACACACACACATCTGCGTGGGTGTGTTAATACACACAAAGGCAGGATAACTGAAACCTCTTCCTATATTTAGATCTGTCTGGTCAGCTCTAATTGCATAATTTAATCAAAACCCTCTCCAACGGAAACATATCCATATTCATCACAGGCATCAAAGGAAACATCTTTACAAACTATATCCTTTTACAAACCAACACATGGTCCCACGGCACTTGTCCAATTGTTGAATTCCTCCTTTGGGAAGGGCACGGAATTTTATTTCTTTTTATCAGCTGAAAAAAGCATTTCCCTCCAATTCATCAGCACAGGGCAGGAGGAACTTCCTTCACAGGTGAGATGGGGAAAATTTACTGACGTGTCACTTTCAGGGATTTTTTTTTTTTAAGTAGTTAAAACATACATCTGCAGCATAAAGGAAAACCTTTAAAAACAAAAAGAAAAATGCTCATCATCACTCAGGCATCACAATTTTTGAGTAGAGCCCTTAAAATGCAAGATGTGTTTTGTCTTCATAGAACAGCAAAGCCTAGCACAGACCGCATGGATTTAGAAATGGGGTGTGTCAGCCCCAGCCAGAATAGTGCTACAATGGGGTATTTTTAAGGAGGGAACCCCACCAAATGCACTCCAGTTATGCTCAGCTTACGCAAGCCACTGCTTCTACAAATGATTCATTTTACCAAGAGCATGCCCAAATACAGTTAGATCAGCTGCATTAAACCACTTCTAAAGACTGTGACCTAGACCCCATTTATCAGAGATTAAGAAACTAAATTGCAGCTCAAGACCCCCAGCTTTAGTTTCACCAAACTAAGAGACAACAAAATCTGCAAAGGAAAAACTACTTATTCACTAACAAACACATGATTAGGTCAATCCTCAGGCAAAGCAGAATAGACAGATGAAAATTAAACTAAAAATGAACATTGTTAAAATAAATAATTCTTTTCACAGATTAGTTCCCCACCCACCGTTTATACAATTGAAATAAGAACAGCCTCTTCAGTTGGTCAATACTGAAGACATTTCAATGCATTTCATGAGATGTACACTTTTTTAAAAAGGATTCCTTTAGCTTTCCTTTTTTTTGCCTAATTTACAAAATCTAAGGAGGGATTTTTTTTGCCTTTAAATGGCTTTTAAAACACTGTATCTTCATCATGTCTTTAAATGTCAAGAGGCAGAGCAAAAAATCTCCGTTAAGTTTTGTGAAGTGTCCTGTAATTCAAGACTACCGTTCCGGACGGAGAAAGTGTTTAAAGATGATACAGCTTTCCAAGCCAAGTTTATACAGCCCAGAAACAAACATCAAGATTTGCCAGATTTCCACCCTCCAATGAACATTGTTCGATTACGGCATGCCATTAGTGGCCAGGACTGGATGTCAGATGACATGAAAGGACAGCGAGCAGCAGCTGCACTACCACACTGCAGCAGATCCTCCCTGGCAGTATCCTGGTACTTGTGAAGCCACCTGAACTCACCAGACCCTTTACAAACAGAAGGAGCTGAGTGTTTAGAGATGCCTCTTCAGCTAACACAGAAGAAAATGAGTCTCTAAGATTTACAGGCAAATATGAACTTATAGGGATCCACCTGAGATCAGGTCGGGAAACTTTGGGTGCATAAGCAAACACAGATCTAGACTGATCAAGGCCTTCACTGGCATGTGAGGTACAAGCCTGAGCTTGCCTACGCTAAAAACTTGAACTGCCTTCAACAAGACGCCATTGTAATTCTAGAACAGGGTCCAACTTCACCAATATTATAAACCTGCAGAAGAATAAAGCTGTCGACACAAAACTACAAAGGAATTTACCTAGTGTCTTACAAACGTCTTCATCAAGACAATTGCTCTACTGAACCAAAGGAACAATTCTCGTTCAACTGCAGACCAGGCATTAGGAGCATGAGCTTTCCCCTGAACCAGCAGGCACACTTGGAACAAAACGAGTATCGCACAATATCGTGGCTGAAGGCCAACAACCTTCTAGATGACAGCTCGTTCACCGATGAAATCTAAAAGCTCCATTCCTGGGAGCTTTTTAATCCAAAGAAGTCTACTGACTGCAACTGAATTTGTTACCAGTGCAATTTTTTCCTGCCACACCTAAGCCTGTAGAACCTTGTTGGCAGAAGAAATACTGTCACAGAGAGCGCTGGGCTGCTGCTCAGGAGACACTGCGCCTATTTCCCTTGGGCAAGTCACTTCCTCACATCAAGCGTTAGCTTCTCCTGCAGACAAGCGGAAAACAAAACTCTTGAAGGGCTACACAATGAGAGGCAAGTATTAGACAAAGAAAGCCAGAGAGGTGACCACCAACACAAAATGTTTGCTGGCAGAACAGCACCACGACAGCTCTGTGACACCTATGTGCCATTACCCCACGCAATGCCTCCATGCCATGGAGGAAGAGAGCAGTAAGGGACGAGGCCCGAGGCAGCTTGCCCTGAGCAACAACTGATGACCAGTGCAGCAAGGGGCCAGAGGGCAAAGGCACCAGTGCTGAGACCCCAGTGCGGGCCAGCGCTACGGCACTCGTTGCAGCCAACAAGAGTGCCTCCTACCTACTGCTGAGAGGGAACAGCCAAGAACAGCTGCAGAAGTTGCAGACACACTTTACCCCTTCTAAAAGCACAAAACGAGGGTGGCACCTGCATTCAAGGATTAAGAGAGATCCAAAAAATCTGTGGGATGAAGCAAAAGCAGCCATCACAGCACTGCATCAGAACATCTGCAGAATCTCACGTTGAAGTGTGTTCCGATATTCCTGAGACCAAGGCTTTGATGGATTTTGTACAAAGGCTTCAACCCACAGATAGGAACTGATAGTTCACACAGCACTTGGCAACTGCATAGCTTGAAAGGAAGTGGGAGATATCCTCCTACATTGCTTACCGGGAATACAGAAGTTTTACAACATGAGAAAATGACTGCAATCTATCTATCTGATCCCCTGGTTATCTGTAAGTTTTTTATTATTTTGGAAGAGGAACCAAGCCACAGAGAATTACTCAGTACCCTTTCCTTACCTGCAAGCTTTTTTTATTCACAGAGCCTATATGGTTCTGCATATGCAATTAAGGCAACTTACTCATTCCAGCATCATTTTCCCAGACCAGTTCAAAGTTTCAAAATTCAGGTTTTGCAAAGTTGCAGCGATGCAACCTTACAGCTGAGACACCAAAACACAGTATTTCCTGAACACCACAACATGCTCTGCAGGGTCCGCAGCAGGCTAGCTAGAACAGCCGTAACGCTTCCCAAACTTTCCACTGCTGCCTGCTACTGAACAAATAGTCACAGCTGTCCCAGTACAGAGGACAGAAGGACTCCAGGCCCCAAGTAAGTTACAAAATGAGACTGTCAGGATGAACTTACAGCTTTCCAAGACTACTTACTTCTAGGCTGAAAGCCAGGGCACAAAAAAGAGCACAGAAAGATTTCAGGCTCCTTGCCTTTAAGTTGAGAATCTAGATGCCTTTAGCTCTGGGGCTGAAACCAGTACTCCCCAGTTCCCAAGATAACAAGCCTTCAGGCTCAAATAACCCTGACTGCTGGCTGGCCTCAAAGATTGAGAGTCCTTGTGTCCCAAGCTGTGGGAGGCAAGAAGCTAGGCAAAGGCGTGATGGAAATCTGTCTATATTCAGAAATACGAGACTTCTGCCAAAGCAACCTGCCACCAGTGCTCCCAGTTCACAAACCACAGGAGATACGTCAGGTCTGACCATGAGCAAGAGTCATAGCTGATAAAGCCAAAGCAGCCTGCCACCAGTGCTCCCAGTTCTCAGTTGCTCCCAGTTCACAAACCACAGGAGATACGTCGGGTCTGACCATGAACAAGAGTCATAGCTGATAAACTAGTGCGGACAAGGGCAAAGGGAACAGTTAACCAGTAAGCTGTAGTAAATAGCCCTTGAGTGTTTATGCCAGTTACGTTAGGTGATGTTTTGCTGCACAGAACAAAATTTCAAAGAAGCCTGTAACACCAGCTTGCTTTGACAGGGGAGGTTTTAATGGATTTAATATTTAGCTTTCCTCTAGTTTCTTGGTAGTACTGCTAACAGTACCTGGTCTACCAGCTGTTTCAAGCTATTTAATCCTCTAGAGAGGAAAAGAAAGTTTCTAGTGCTCCGAAGCTAAACTTTGAGGACATTCTTTTCCCCATGAGGAAAAACATTTGTCCCGTCTCACGCTGAACGTGCACTAGATGTGCTCTGCTCATACAGTTGCATTAAGCTAGAAAAACATTTTTAACATAGCTTGCAGTTTATACCAGCAAAACAGCACTTGACCAGAAAAGCTCGTTTAAGTGTTCCTCCCCGTCCATCCTCCCTCACTCCCCATAAAATACGCGGTCTCATTAATCATTGTCATTGTGCTGCCAATACAGCTACACTGGGGCTTTGTGACTGACGTAACTGTTGGCAGCCTAACCTCCCCATGCTAATCACCAACATAAGGATCTGGGAAAAAAACCTGTAAATTAGACCTTTCCTTGGCAAGCATACTAAAGAAGTCTTCATCTGGGAGTACTACAGCACTCGTTTATAACTGGCTACCTCCAACAGCTGCCTTTGGCCAGCAAGGTCACAGGTCCACAAGCAGACAAGCTTGCTCCCACCCAAAGAGAAAAGGTTTCCTTTTATTCCCTTGTGCCAGCTTTGGTACTCCAACATAATTCCCCCTCTGCTTACAGTCTGTCAGCCAATTCACCTTCCTAACCCGGCAAAACCAACAATGTTCTGCAGAACAGCTGGATCAGCTCCGAGTAGGATGAGCACCAAAGTCAGGCAGCCAGCGTACGCTAAGAGATCTGTGGCTGGGGTCGAGAGGACACAAACCGTTAAAAGTTCTCTCCATCTTGTGGAGCTGCCACCCCCCCACCCCTAATTTTAAATAACATCCAAGATAAAGATTAGTTTATGCTCAGACACGAGTACTTCAGTCGATTTGCAAAACCTCATCTCATCCCCAGAGCAACGAGCTCTGCCCTAGCTGGTTCTGAATAACCAAACACTTTGGCAAGCACTTCAACTCCCTTTGCTACCACTGTCTTCCACGCTACGTAACCAGATAGGAAACTTCAGAAAAAAGAGTGATTTCATATCCATCTGTCCAAAAATACCACACACACACAGAGTTTTAAGATGAGAGTATTTATAAAATATTTTCCATATGAAATCTAATACCACACATTACAGAAACTATAATTACGATATCTTAAGTTTTGAAGCTAATAAAGACAAAGACTTTTCCTTTGGCTACCACATCCAAGTGGAAGCACCTAACACTGATGCTAGCTAGCATGGATAATCAAAGGCCTGTTTTTAAGTATGCCAGACTGGAAAGCAAGCGGTGGGTAAAAAATGCAAAACAGGAAACTGTAATAGCCAAGATGGCAACCTGTATGTAAGCCAGGTTTTCCAAGACATTCAGCAAGGTCAAAATTCACATTTTCCAAAATAGTACAGTTTGTTGCTGCATTTACCAGGTAATTAGCAGAACAGGGATGATGACATAACCAATGTCTATTCTATCTATCCATCTCCTCAGTGATAAAAATGCAGAAGTGTCTGACAACAGGAGGAAGACGAAGAGACTGTGTGAAGAGAGAAGAAACTCTGGTCCTGAACATTGGAGATTTACAGTGAGACCTCAAAGCCATGAGCTGAGTCTCTGTCTCCCTTATCTCCCTCTCCTCTCCCTGGTCAGGGAAGCACACACTTCAGATGTGTCTGAGATTCCTGAATGACTACACATTTGAAATTAAACCAGTGTAATCACATTATGCATTTAACAATCCCTGAAGCCGTCATGTCTGTAAGAAGGTCTAGATTTCAAATCTACTTTCATTGCTGTTGTGACAAAACAATAATGCTGTTGTCATACAATTAGAAAAAAAGAAGCCACCTGGACATGGTCCTGGGCAACCCAGGTGGCCCTGCTTGAGCAGGGGGGTGGACCAGACAACTTCCAGAGGTCCCTTCCAAACTCATCCATCCTGTGATTCTGTGAGGTTTTCGAAACAACCACTTGCTCATTGTTTGAAAAGAACTTGGTCCACAACAGAAAAACAACTGGTTCAGGAGAACTGGATAGAACTCCACTTGCCTCAGCACAAATACAAAATCACATCAAGTGCTACTAGATGGAGGCAGAGAGCGAGCTCTATTTGCCATACATAGGCAGTCATGAGAGAATTGCTTTTTAAAGTAATATGGCATTTTCACCAGGAAGTCAAACTCAACAGATTCAGTACTATTATTCAAAAATCATACATTTCAACAGAGGACAGAAGATTTGTCCAAACTTCTACAAAGAACAGACTCTCATGAGTTATGATTAAAATCTCTATCAGATCACTTTGTTTCCCTGATTTTGACCACTTCACCAAGTCCCAGTTAAAATGGCCTGTGACCTTACTGTACTCTTTTAAGTATTTCAAATACAAACCGGGGAAAGCAGAAGGCAAAGCACAGAAAAATACTATGAGAAATAGCCCCTCTCCAAATTTTACATAACTTTTAGAGTATTTTTAAAGCATTCAGAAGCCTTCTGAGTTGCCTCACTCATCCTTCCTCCACCGCTTGTACCACTGAAGTCTGTCTTCATGTATGGCTCCATTCCACTAAACTGCAAGTTATTTGTCCTCATCACTGTCACCTTGCTTCACAAACAGTCCTGGTAAGAAGCCACTTTTCCACTCCTTTTTTCACTGCTTGTGAGCTACTGAAAGATTCTGATCTACAGAGGTTTCCATACCATGCTCATCACTACGGCACCAGATACCCTGAAGCAGCCATGACTAACCCTTGACATGCTCACGTACTGTTTGTCTCCCAGCCTATCTGCAAAGGCAAGATGGATTGACTTATTTTAATATACATGGAGTAAGGTCAACAGAAAAAAATATCAGACAACTTGTAGTTGTACTAACCTGAAGAAAGTCTTCCCTGAAGTCCTCCCTAGGTTAAAATAAAACCAAACCAAAACTGCCTTCCTCAAAGTAGATTTCAGTCAGGAAACCACAACAGTGGTAAAAATGTGTTCAATTTCACAACAGAGCACTTAAGTATCAAGAGAAAGACCCTTCATCAAACAGAACTGTTTTACTGACAAGACAGCTTTAGCAACTTTTCAGGACCTGTAAGCAGAATCTATATTCCTAAGCTCATGCCACTGGCCTCACTTCAAGTAACTTGTTTCATACAACACAGCTCAGAAACCCTTGGAAAAAAGACAACAGGCCAACAGTGAACAAAGGGGTTCTGCCAACTTTTTTGTCCTACTGAAACACTAGCAGAGTTTGTTTTGCAACATCTTGGGAAGGCTAGAAAGAAAAGAATGACAAAGAGTTAAACACCAACAAACAACCCAACCTGTACGCTTTTGCTGTTCTTCAGCTATTATAATTTACAGCGTCACCACAGAGAATTAAACCATCAAGTGTAACAGCAGGACGTGTCAGTTCCACACCACTTTTCACCCTCTCTCTCTCACACACACACTTCCAAATTTGTCTTGGAAAAAAAATTTTGAGAGCCCTCTTCCCACTGCCTCGGGAAATACAGCTAGCTACAAGCCACATATTTTGTCCGTCAAAATGTCAGCTGAATTAAAGTCCTTACTATTAAGATACATGAAAGACAGCAAGGACATTGCATTAATTCCTCCCACGTCAATATCCAAATGAAACCCAACAGATATATTGGTAGAATAAAGTCAAACATGCAACTCACTAACAGCCTCTGACCAAACAGTAGATGTTTCCTCCTCCTGTCGCCCTTAGAAACACATTTAAGTGGAAGCCACAATTTGTTGCAACATGATTCCCCAGTTATGTACTCCATCTTTAACCAAAACTGACTTTATGCTTTCAAGGATTTAAGCAGCATTTAAGTATTTATACATAAATAGTTATTACATACACACACCTTGATAAATTCACAGGCTCTTCTCAACTATATAGAGGTTTAGTCTACCTTCACCTGATCCAAATAATTGAACTTAAAACAGCAGTGAATGTTATTTTAGGCATTTGCATGTGCACATGCACATACAGCATACCTATCCAGAGTGAATAATCCTACATACATATCTGCGTAAGAATAAGGCATCTTTAAGAGTCTCATGCCCTGGTTTCATCACACTATGCCAGACAGAATGCTGCTATCACTGTCAATGCCTTAAAATGCTGGAAATCAGAAGTCTGAAATTATTTATAAAAATAATATCCTCAGTAAATCATCCTTCCACATAAACACAGAAAAGTGAGATCCTAACTCCCAATATCAAACAAAGAGAGGAAGAAAAGCAAATAAAAGTATGGTCAACTATGGTCACTGCATGCTCCCAGCAATCTGAACATAAAGGATTCTCTGAATTCATAAAAAACGTTTTGACCTGCTACAGAAATGTCAAGTGTTGTCTCTGTGTGCACACGTGCTTTTCTACTTTCATCCACGTAGACAAGTTTTGAAACATGCATATCAGTCTTGCAACCTCTGTAGAAAAAAAACTCTGTAACACTGTAAATCCTGAAATCCAACTTCTACTCATGCAGAAAATCTGTATTAAGACAACACATTTTCAGCTTCCCCTCTAACGATAGTTCCAAGTACTGAAAGAAGGTCCATTAGTCAAAGCTGGAGGGCAGACGTGATTCCTACACCCATGCTGGGGACAGAAGCAAGGAGAGAGTGAAAACTCTCACAATTCTGTCTATAATCATGTCAGCTTGTAACAAATTTTTAACGGGTATCTTATTTCCACGTTACTCAATACTGGATTGATAGTCCATAGGTCACTTTGATGTGGATTGGCATTTTAAAGATCTTAATGACAAAAACCTGCACATTAAATACTTCTGAATACCATTAAGTGCTGTAATTCAGACTGTCTATAAAGACTTATTCAGACAGTCTCATATGCTGCCATGTTGGGAAGAGCATTCCCTTTATAAGCACAGAAATATGAAATAATGCTTCAGAAATCACTGGTGAACCACATTAATGATTTGCTTACATGCCAAGTCAACATAATAGTTGCCTTTGGATGATACTGCTTTGAACAGTGCCTAAATATAATGACTTATATAAAGGCAGGTTTAAAAATAATTTGTTTTCCTCCTTATACTCCAGACTTTGCCTGTGCATGCTAGGGAAAGGGTGGGGGAAGAACAAGATGAGAAAGACTGGTGACATCTAGTCTAATATCACTCCCCCAAATGGATACCCCATTTCGAAATAAAAGTGACATGTAGTCCAGAACAATTACAGAGCTACATTAGAATGACTGAATTGGGCAAATGTCCAGAATAGCTGTACTGGTCAGGTTCCATTCATTGGCAACTCTAGAGAGAAAAAAATAAAAAGCTCCAACTCTTGATCTAAACTCAGCTTTCATGCAGTCTCCCAAAACGCAGCACTCACAAGAAGAGTACAAATAAGCAAAGGAATCCGTACTTGCAGAAAACCCTTCGTAATTTAATGACAGCTCAACCCAGCAGCTGTGTCACACACAGCGCCGCATCAGGCACTGCGGTCACACAGCTGCGCAACACTTCCACCACAGCAATCCCAAAGCCACAGTACCTGATACGCATCCTCCCTCCTTCCCCAAAATAAAAAGTAAAAAACAAAAAAAAACCCAAAACAGACCCATCTACACAACTCCGCAGAGTTCAGCCTTATGTGCACTGAATACTTGACCTCACCCAGTCTAATTAGAAGTAGTGTGCTCGATCTTTGTTCCTGTTCAGCCATGAGGCACTTCCAGAGCCAACACATGCAGGCATAAAATTGAAGCAGGGAGAGACCCTGTACGATCTGGGTTCATTCTGGAAAATGCTTTACATTCCTTGAAATTAGCCTGTTTATTTTATGAAATGTTTGGCTTCTCTATCCTGTTAAAAAACAAAGACGCCCCACACTCAAATACACACAAAACCGAAAAGCTTCTGTAATGCAAATTAACATTTGTCCTCGGAGGAGGATAGGGATCTTTGTGGCAGCCATTAGCAGCCACCAGTGTCCTTCTCCTCACCCCTGAATCCACCCTCTGCAAAGCCCTCCACAAAAGGCCCAGTTTAACATTTTCTCTGGTTATTCTGAATCTCGAAGAATAGCAACATTCTAATGGAAACCCCTGCAGGGATACAGCTCTATCAATTAAAAAGGACCAATTTAAATTAACTTCTCTCCCATCCCAAGTGAAAACCACTCTTCTAACCCAACAATCCTCTGTGCTGTTCTAAACTTTGCCACCATAGCTCGAGCAAAATAACTAGAGAAGTGCAAGATGTCTGCGTAGGTGAGCCTTTAAGTCAACAGCATTTCAAGCCATGCTTGCCAATTTGGTGTTTTATGTTTTAAACTCAAATTTTCTGTTCAGTAAACTTCATAGGTAAACTTCTACGAACTGCATATCATCTTTATTAAGACTTGTATGTATTCAATTTTTTGAGACACTGCTATACACAGAAGAAAGGCCAGTGGAAGAATACTAGTCTGCAGGTACTAGAGGGAAACTAGTAAAGTTTTTATGGGGAGAACAGACCTTTCCTCACTCTGAAAGCACTACTTGGTAAGTTTGTCATCAAAATCTAAAGCAGAAATACATTTTTAAAAAATATAAAAATAATTAGTAGAATCACTTCATTAACCACAAGGCAATTCATGAAACCTGATTTTCATTTTCACAGATCTAATGGCTCTCTCTTCAATAAGGTAGTTTCATTTACACATCTGCATTGACACGCAGAAGAACGCTCCATATCCGCATTTTATAAGACACTGCACCCAAAAACAAGCTTTAATTCTTTGATCTGCTACTCAGAAAGCACCTTAGCTAAAGCACATCATGTTGAGATGTGGCTGAACCTGGACACTAACAGACCTGACACCACTAGGGACCATTTATTTTCTCTGCTTCTCTCATACCCACCAAAAATTTTTTTTTAGATATATTTGTGACTAAAAATAAGAGATGTTTCTTTAATGGCTGGGAGAAGCTCAAGAGATGCAGTGCAGAGTTCAGACCAATTCAGCTATTAAGAGTTGGTATAACCACTAATAATGTAAAACCCTCAAAACACCAAGCAGCACACTGACTAGTAGAAATTTAAAAAAAAAAAAAAAAAAAAAGGAGTTTTAGCAGGATTTCCACAAAACACAATTATTTTATCAGCAGAAACAGCAAGACCTAAGACGTTTAGTATATAATGAATGTCTTACTATCTGTGGCATCCTATTTTCTAGGCTATTTAGAGCAGAAATATGAATCTGAAGCCACAGTTGCCATCTCTAAGAAAAGCTGAGTGACCTATGCCAACCCATATTCAAAATTACAGTCTCTGTTCTAAAATAAGTTTGGTCATATAGCTCAAGATATGACTAAGATGCTCTGTCTCATACAAGAACTCAGATCTGCATGAACATTTCAAGAGGCAGTTACAAACTTCAGTGGGATAAAAATACTAAAAAAAAAACCCCCAAACAATTACCTTGTTTGCCTGTTTGTCCCTTTGATATCCGATAGCAGTCTGCGGGTAAATTCTAGGTGATTTTGAGGCCTGGGAAGGATATATAAAATTCAGAGATATGCTTCCCCACAGACACACCTCTAAGCTGCACATCTTCACCTATTTCAGTTGCTAATGACTGCGAGAAAGAGGTTAAGAGTCAGCCTAAATTGGTTCACCATTTATTCTTCACAGGGGCACAAGCTTTAATTTCAACTACTCTTTGCATAGCTTAAATCATAAACATGGTGCTCTCTTTGATTCTTAAACCACCTGTATCTGAAGCACAACAGGACATGTCACAGACACTTGCTTTGCTGCCCTCATAATATGGTTTAATTATGATGACTGAACTAACGGGCTCACATCATAGACTTTTACAGGTTGACCCCATGTCATCCTGATGTACCATTTTGCACCAGTTCAGTGCTGTAAATCAATTTAAGTTCTCCAGCAGGTTGAAAAGGCTGGTAATGATGCTTTCTCTGCAGTCTCTGGGGACTCCACATTATACACAACTTACATTATTTATAAAGCTGAGATGATGCCTCCATTAGGCTTGTAAGACTACTCAAATGAGCTTTCATTTTACACACACAACTTGGGCTTCATAGAGCAGAACACTGGCTATAGGTAATATGCAATGCATTCGTGCTTCAAATAAAAAAAAAAGCCACAACCCCTTCCTTTTGTAAATTTGAATCTTTATACCAAGCAACAAAATTCATAATTTAATCTAAACAATTTCACAGTATTCAGAAACACCAACAGGAGTTTTATTAACCTTCGTATTGCTTTTCTTTATGTTCAACTCTTTACCTTGTGTTCAAACTACAGAGGAAAAGCAAACACTAAACTCATCAGCTTTCAAACATTTGATTCGATAGTTAATATTTATACAGAAACAGAAATATCTCCATCTGTTTATTCAGTCACTTTTCTCAAATGCATTGGATCATCGCATCTTCAGAGGTACACAGAAAGGCAAGCTGAACAGGAGAGAGTAGGAAAAAAATGTATTTGATTACATACCCAATGGCTGCTGGGGTCAAAATCAAACCAAGGACAAATCCCTACCCTTAGGGTAACCTGATCATGCCTTGAACAGATCCTCTCTGGTACCTGGGGAAGTCTTCTGGATCACCCACATTAAGGGAAATTTCTCTCAAGCACCTACTTACAGTCTGAAGGAAATTGCATTATTTCATCCCTAACACCAGAGGAAGAACTTCAGAAAGGGTGAGAAATCTTTCATTTTAATCCTGATGCTCTTCCAGCCATAGTACAGAAGCGAGCACTCTAAACTTGCACTAAAATCCAATGAGAACCTCTAAAAAGCTTCATAGCACTGCTCTCCAGTTCAACGGAAAAAATTAAATAAGTATTAATCAGCTGCAACTAACAAACTCATCTCCCATAATCCAGCAAAATAATTACCAACAAGAAAAAATGTAAGTCAACATTAACACCTCAGGTTCCCTCACATGATTTGCTCCTATTGTTTGACAGGACAAGGTGCAGACAGCCAGATGAAGACAAGCAGAATTACAGACACATGCCTGCAAAGAAAAGCAGTCCCTGTGGGCTAGGTTAGCTTCAGTTTTCAGTCTTATTCTTGACTGCTGCTTAAAAACCACATATAACTTGGGGGGAGTTTTCTTTTTTACTTCTCCTCTGTGGGCAAAAGAGATTAGAACTCTGAGCTATGATGTGTTTGAAATGCAGGTTTTTCCTAAGCATGTTAGTTTCAAGGTGCTGCATCTTTAAAGGCTGACATCCATTAAACACTGACATATTTCATGCAATGATCTTCTTTCCATTTGCTTGTGTCTGAAATACACAGCTACTTTTACTCCTCCCCACCTGGACCTAACAATACCTCTTCTCCAAATAAAACTGTTACCTCTTCCACACGCAGCAACCATCATTTTTTTCTAAAACACAACAAAACAATTATTTTTCAGAATAAGCTCTAATTATTCATATACCATAAAAGCAAACTGTAATGTCAGACCACTTATCTTCTTCAGACTCATCTACTAACAAAACAGCAAGCACAGCAACCCTTCTGCTGTCAGAACTCCCACTGACTTCAGTTTATATTAAAAAAAAAAGTCAGGATTTGGTCCAGATCCTTTCAAATACACGACTGAGTATTTCCACACCAGTATACTTTAATAAGCTTTAAAGATCTACATTCAGGATAAGATTATCTGGCTGTAGAGCCCGAGTATATGAAGAAACTACACTGAGGAAGGGAAAATCTCATACATCCAAACCTTCTAATAGGGAGACAGGAAAAAAATTAAGTGAACTTTCCTTGACCTCTAAGCAGAGATTTGTCATTTAA
>NW_010120861.1:0-10007 GCF_000699245.1 Pterocles gutturalis
AAGACTAGAAAACCAAAGAGCAAAACAACGTACAAGATGTCCACTACCACAGATCGTTTATTTATATACCAAGTTAAAAAGTGGTGGAGTCACCATCCCTGGAGGTGTTCTGTGTAGATGTGGTGCTTAGGGACATGGTTTAGTGAGTTAAGTGGGGTTGGATTGGACTTGATGATCCTTGAGGTCTTTTCCAACCTTTATGATTCTATGGCGAAACCTTCAGAAGTCAAACATTGACCATCCAGTAAGGGTCTCATGGGGATAAAGCTTTTTAAAGTCAGCAATGCTGCTTGTAGAATGACTGTTCCACTGGAATATAACCATTCAGCAAGAATGCTTCTGATGCCTCTAACAGCACTTCACACCTTATTTTGTCACCAAGTGCTTGCAGCAAAACAGATGTCTAAACAGAAATGCTATTTAATTTTAAAGTGGAATTTTAAAATGGTCTCAGAACAGATAACTGTTCGTTTGGCATTTCAGTTATATCTCAGAGACTTCAGCCTGTTCAATACCATTGGGAAATTTTTTTTATAGTGAGGGATTGAAAAATATGTGAAAGGAGGTCTTTGGAATTTAAATACTTTGTAACTTGAAGGGAATGGTAAATAAACATGACAGCCCTTTAGTATATTCCTCAACTGTTTTGCTTCACCCCAGCATACTAGCCTGAACATTGTTAAACGTAAGTTTCTTTTAGTATGCTGTGCTATGGGCAGGAGCAGTTGAGGTGCAGACAGCTGCTGACTTGGCTCTTGGGACTGCAGCTTCTGGCAGAGACATGGTAGCAAATAGCTAGATGCAGTGACTTGTGCTGCTTAAGCTGTTTTTTTCAGTAAGTTCAGGCCCTTTAAAAGGGTAACTGATCTATATAGATACTGTGTAATTCTGGTATCAGTACTGTAATTGAGAGCAGTTCACTACAAAGTTGATTTTCTTGTTCTGAAACACTTACAGGTGGAGGAGTGTGCTGACTGCACAAAATGTTGCAGAAAGATCACACCAGAGTGTGTTTTCGCCTGTCTTTCGCCTGTATATAAAGAGTGCTAATGGTATATCTAACATTGAAGGCATTATGTTAATCTGTTTGGATCAGAAATTGCCTTTTGAAAGGACGAGCTAGCTAACTTTCCTAAAGCAGTGCTTTAAAAGTGTTTCTCACAGCTTTAAGGTAGACAATTTTGCTTTCACAACCATCTAGATTATGTGCTAAATAATTTTTTTCTTCTATGGGAAAGTATTTTTCAGATCTGTGAAAGCAGACAATTATAAATACTGTGTTAACAGATGATAATTCTCTATAAATGACTGCAGCTTTATTGATGTTGAAGCAGCTTAATAAAAAGCTTCTTATGAAAACGTTAGCTTTTCTGATCTGTAATGCAAGATGGCATAGAGGTCACTACAGTTACTTATTGTGAATAAATCTTTGCTATCTAAAAGGGAAATACATTATTTGTGTGAAAATACAAATAGTTATTCTGGAGATCTAGCTTCATGCTTTTATATACTTAGTTATTCTTGGTACTGATTCAGTGACTATATTTACACTTACGCCAAGTGAGCATGCTGTCTTTAAGGAGCTAGGATCTTACACTAAGAAAGTGGATAGAGGGAAATGTCATATGCTTTATGGCTTCTGAAGAATTTTCGCCTAAAGCTACTCTTACATTCCTTCTGCTGAGGCTTTAAATTGTTGCTGTATATATTTAGATGATAGAACTTAGTAATGTAAAAATATGTAATTTCTTGGGTTTTTTAGAGTGAAAAGCTTCTGTTGTACGATACTGTACAAAGTGAACTAGAAGAGAAGATTAGAAGACTTGAAGAAGACAGGCACAGCATTGACATCACCTCAGGTGGATAGAAGTTCAACATTGTTGGGGTTTTTTTTTTTTTGTTGGGGGTTATATATATATATATTTATTTTTTTTTTTAATAACTTATGATAGCTACTGATTAGTGGACTCTACATATAGTATGTCTGGTGAGTTTCAGGTTATCCAGTAGAATGCAATAATGCAATTTAGCTGTAGACTTTGGGCGGGGGGTTGAATTTAAGCTTAAAACAAACTTTGGTCTATAATTGTCAGCATGCATGTGTATTTTGAGAGTATTAATCTGTGACTACAAAATTGTGTAACACCTTAATTTGTTCAGAAACAGCATCTCACCGGGGAATGTGTTATTTTTCGTTTTTGGACAACGTTTTCTGCTGTAAAAAGAGCTAGATATGTAAATGTTTCTAATTCATAGTGTGTTCTTATTATTCCTTTCAGAATTATGGAATGATGAGCTACAGTCCAGAAAGAAAAGGAAGGATCCATTTAGTCCAGATAAGAAGAAACCTGTTGTTGTATCAGATATCCTTTTACCGAAATCATTATTCTTTCTGATAATGTTCACTGTTTTATGGCTAGTCTTATTGCATGTGTCACTAATAACAAGTTGAAGTGATAATGCATTCTCAAAATTGATTTTTGCATGGTAGATGTTTTTCTAATTCAGATTAGAGAAACCATGTTGACACATCCCATTATGAAAATTGAGATTCTCTTATCTAACTACTGGTTTCATATACAGAATATTTCTAAAAATTGATTTTTCTAACTCTTTGAAAAACAGAGCTACAATGCTAAAGCAGAAAAAAGTTAGGCATTGTGTTTGCAAAGTGTAATTTAGCTTGTGTTATTTCTCCTGTATAGCTTTACTTCTCATACTGGGACATCTTTACCTCAATTTTTTACTTCTTAACAATTCCATAGACTTTAGATCCCTCTTTGGTTAAAAGTTTAAAATTCGAAGAATTGAGACCGTTGGTGGGGGGAAGTTTTGTGGGTTTGGGGTTCCTGTACAGTGAGTGTTGTTTTAAGAATTTTGCATTGGTGACTTCTTCGTAGCTGTTGACAAGCACATGGTGCAGCTGAAACTTTTTAAGGTAAAACACCTAAGAGACCGTGTAATCTTTCTCCTGAGAAAGAAGGAGATGCCTTCGCTGTTCTCTCTACCTCTGCCTGCAGCTTAACAAACACATCCCAGATGGATGATTTGTCCTAATAATGACTGTTCTTCCATTAGGATGTGCCATAAATTCAGTTTAGTAGAGATGGTTTATAACTAGTGCTTAAGAGCCAAGTGGTATTAATCAATGCAAGTACGAGTGGCTTCATTAGTTTCTTAACTCCTTTTATCAATTTCAGTGCCAGGTTGTGTGAAAGTGTATTTTCTTCAGATCTCAGTCCTCCTTGCCTTCAGGATGTCCCTATACATAGCATGAGATTCTGTGAATTATGAGCTACTTTGTCCTTTTAGAATACACTCCAAACAGAATATATTGACATAGTATTAGGTCTAAACCCCTAGCAATTTCAGGCAATTGATAAGGCTAAAAATCCTGTTGGTTGTGAAGTAAATGAATTTGCTCCTTTTGTTTATGATTTTAAAATATTTTTGAACTTGTCAGTTTGTACAGATCTGTGTAAAGCAAATATCTAGAAATTTTACGTGGCTTTTGATTTGTAATTCTTTGCTATTTAGAGGAAAACAAATTTGAAAGTGGCTAAAGATTATTAAAATTTCAAATGGAATGTAAGTTAAAGATCTCATAGCCCATTTTACGAGACTTAGTTTTGAAACATTCATAGCACATTCTTCTAAACTTGCTTTTCAGAGATGAAATAGGGAGAAATGAAGCAAAAACCAAAGACTGTTGTAATGGAATAGTTGTGCTACATGGAGTTTTGTTTGAAGTTCACCTATTGTTCTAATACATAATTTAATTTTACAGTTGGTAGTTCAAGGAAGGGGCTTTGCCTTTCTACTTCCTGTTTTTTAGATATTTCATATTCAGATGTGGTGCTTTCTACACTTTTCTCTCAAAGAACTATGATGCAGAATATTGTAAAAATAACAATTTCATTAAAGCTGGTACTAGTGTAGGTGCTGATTTGCAGTGATATATTGAAATTGCAGTGAATTGTGATTGTAATTTGTAGTATTGCAAATAGGATGGTTTTTGGAACTGTTAGGGATGGGATGGTTGTATCACAATTGTTTATCTTTTCCTCATGTTGAACTCCGTTAGTCGAAGTATCTACCTACTATTGTTTATCTCTTTTAATAATTTTTAAAGGGTACTTCTAGGTTGCATAGTTCAAAGATGCATTTATTTTTGCTGAGCTTTCACTTCACATAGGTATTCTTTGTGTGAAAGATTGTCAGAACAGAACTATTAATAGCTTTCTACAAACATTAGAGTATTTTTATTATTGCTTTTTTTTTAAAGGAGTTTTCCCTAACTTTCCCACGCCCTTATATAGTTTATATGTTACAAGACCTTGATATACTTGAAGACTGGACAACAATAAGGAAGGTAAGATGAGAGAATGAATGCCAGTGGCTGTAGGTTTTGTTCGGGTTCTTGTTTAGTCCTTTTGCCTCTTAAAGGTGTTTCTTACATGATCAAAACTCTAAACAGTTTTTTGTTTCTTCAGTAGTTAACTAATCGTTCCGGTTCAAGCTATGTTATTGCTACCTTTTCTGATTCTACCCAAATTATGCAGAGGAGTCCAATAAAGTAGTGGAAGAGGTTATCTCTAAAATGGGTAGTTTGTAAATTTCCATGATAAAATAAGCTTAAAGCCTGTGTCAGGAGGATCCACTTTCTCATAGTCTAGCATAGTTGGGTAGAAACTGTGATAGGGGAGTTTGATAGGATTTTGTTTTAAATTAAGATTTTAAAAATATATATCATATGGTATGTTTTCACAGGGTAAATAGTTTATATTATGAAGATTTCTGTGCTTTGACCTCTCCTTATACTTTTTTTTTTTAGTAAAGTGAAATTCTGTTTTTCCCAGATTATAAGAGAATCAGGGTTTACAGGAAGATAAATTTGTTTGACCAATTGTTATATTTGAAAAAATAAATCCAGCTTTTAAGTGCAGAGTGCCTTTTTCAGATCTTTGTTTATATTGTTAAAGTAACTTGCTGTAACGAAATGCTTTTCTTGTCTTGCACCTGCAGTCGTAAGATTTCCCCTAGTACCCTAGTGCTTCCCTTCTGATGGAATAGCAAACTACTTACATGAATTCAAATACTTGGTGGGAAATGGCTTTGAGTCGGTTCCCATCCTACTTTATACTTGTAAATATTTCCTAAACCAAAATTAAACTGTGATGCCTCTGTGAAAACTTGTCTGACTTTTCCTATCGCTTCAGAGGAACAGACACGAAATAGCTTTCCCTAAGTTTCTGTCCTGTAGTGTAACATGATTTTAAACAGTATCAACAAATACAGAATCTACTGGGGCTTTTGCCTTTTCTGGAAATAATTTAAACAAAAAGCAAACAAACAACCCCAAAAATCTCTTTGAGGTTTTTTTTAAACCTACTTTAATACTGTGTATAATCTAGAGTTTGCATGAGAGAGAATTTGTGAGTTTACAATGTATAAATCAAAAGAGTAGGTTGTTCAGATAGCATTTTGTTTTTCAGAATGAGTAAATGTCTTTTTATTTTCTTGACAGAATTACGTAACAGCACTTTTGAGGGTTTAGTTTAGAAAACCTCCCAAGTTATTTGAAACCAAAGCTTCCTAAAGAAAGTTATTTTTTTCCACCCTCAAAATGCTGTTTTATTTAGTTGCCGAGTCACTGTTGAACACACTTCTATTTTAGATTTGTTCTGATTGTGGATTTTGCATGTAAAAACAAGTATCCTGAGCTACAATGCAGATAACTTCACAATTAAAGCTGACAGTTTAGAAAAAAAGACTGCACTTGCTGACTAACTTCATTTTCTTTTGTGTTTCAAGGCGATGGCCACACTGGGGCCACACAGAGTAAAGCCAGAACGTAAGTAAACATTGTCTGGTTTCACAAGACAGAACTTGCTGTGTGCAATGATGCAAACTGCGTCTAGGTAGATTACATTTATTTTAGCCCTAGTATGGTGAAGGAGGATGGGGTGAGATCGCTGGAAGATGTGATGTCTTTCCCCTCTGTGTGTCTTTCCCCTCTCTCAGGTGCTGATACTTGTAGCTCAATTGCTGATGATTGTGTTAACACCTGAATTCTAGAAAATTATCAACAAAAATTTAGACCTCTAAAAGTGGGTTATAGCAATTAATATTAGCAGGCTGTGCCAGTGTTTACACAAGATGAGGCAGGAAACTAAGAGCATTCTAAGGGATGCACTGCAAACTACAACCCTGAAGAAGTACAGATGTATGAAAGGAGTGGTAACTGATATTTGGCACTGAGGTGAGAAGGTCATTACTGCTAGGTAAAATCAAATACTTGGAGGTGGCGAGTAAGGAGGACAAGGGAGAGAAGGCAAGCAAGTGGTGTATTTCTTTAGTGATGTATTACTACTTGCATGTTGTTGTAGCGTGCTGGTGAAGAGGTTTCAGGTTCTGCCATTTAAAGTCTTCTCTATATTGCATTACTTGATTTGTGAAAATTTGTATCACAGATATGAAGGTTATGGGGAAGATAGCTTCTGTTTGAAACTGGAAATATAACTTAATTTATCTGACTGCAAATAAAAAGGTGTATTGCTTCCAGTTTTCTTGCATTCTTGCAATTAGTAAGAGAGAAGCTACTTTTCATAATGGAAAAAATATAAATAGCTTGATAAAAGTGTATTTAAACATCCAAATGACTTCTGCCAAGTCAATATCGAATTACTTCTATCGGTCATTTTAGCACCTGTCAAATTAGAAAAGCATCTACATAATGCTAGATCTGAAGAAGGAAGACTCTATTATGATGGAGAGTGGTATGGACGTGGACAGACGATATGCATTGATAAAAAAGATGAATGCCCTACAAGGTAAAGATTACTCAGTTTATGCAACTCTGTACATTCGTGTTAAGCAACAGATAGGATGATGGCGTTGAAGAATAAGGCTTATTTGGAAATACTGCCGCCTTAGTAACAGTAGTTCACCTTGGAAGACAGGCATTATCAAAGAACGTTGATTTCTGGACTTCTGAGAGAGGCTAGCAAAGGCTGGATTTCACTGAAGGTAATGACATGTTTGTCAGGTTAGGATCTCACTAACAATTTATGCTCTTACTAGTTTCTGAATAGCCTTTGAGTAAGTTTTTTTTTTTAAGTATCTTGGGATTTTGTCCCTTTGAGAATTTGGTATGTTGGCCCACCCAGAAAACCACTTTATACCATTAAAGATAAACTTTGTTTTCAGTTGAGTAATGCTCTTTCTCTTAACAAAGGTTCTACCTGGGATCGGTCTGAATGTTATGGTGCAAATTTGTTTGAATGTTTAAGATATCTAAATGTATTTTCTCTGCATGGATAATATCTGTCAATTGTAAATGGTGGGTGTATTTAAAACAGTAGTTAAAATTAAATGTATATCTTGCCTTTTATTGAATGGGGCAGAGCAGTGTTGATTAAATATGCACAGGTACCCAAGAAAATTAACTTTAACTTCCTGTAGCAGTAGCTTACCATAAAACTGTCTGTTTCTTTTTTTTTCCCCGCATATGGTGAAGGGGAGCAGATTTTGGTGATTTTCATGTTTATTCAGGGCTGAAACAGGAAGGTAATTTAGTAAACTATACATTTTTCATGAAATTTTAAAAATTCTGAATTAGTTATGAAGAACATGGCAGTTATACTTGTCCAAAAAAATCTTAGCGTCCACTGTTTGACAAAAGCTGGAAGCTGATGCTTAACAGGGCAAGCATTTCCATTAACTGTCTTCATCTCTGGTTTTGAGCCTTTTTTTGTCATCAGTTCTACTTGATTTTTTTATTTTTTTTATGAGGGAACATTGGGGGATATTGTGTTCACTATTTGTATTAAGGTTTACCACAAGGAGCATAAAAGCAGGGTTCATGTAAAAATGATTCAGTAAATCAGGCTTTGACTTTATTTCTTAAGGTCTTGGTATAATGACTAACAGTTGAATGCTTTTTTCCTTTAAATTTTGGGCTTCCATCTGTTTAACTTTTTTCCAAGTACTTTGTATTCAAAGTAATTCCTGGGTGTGTTTTCTAACAGATCTGGTTTTTACCATGGGTAGTCCATTGTTCTGTTTTCTGTGAATGGCTGGTGTTCTTCCAAACAGTTAACTAGTTGTACATGTCAAGGGTTTTCTCATAGGAGAATAGATAGGTGGTTGAAAAATTAACTACCTTCACTGAAGACACATGAAGTTACCAAAGAATTCTGTTAAAACTACTCTTACAGTGGAGCCAGCATATTTTGGGCCTAGCATTTACAACTAATGCGTATTTTCATTTGCTGTATGGAAATACAGCTACAGTTTTGAGGTTATTTGTTAGCTTGTAAGTTTTATGAATTCTTCTTGTTTTTCTTCCCCTGACCCTTCTTTCTTCATTTTCTGTAGTGCCATAATTACAACAATTAACCATGATGAAGTTTGGTTTAAAAGACCAGATGGAAGCAAGTCCAAGCTGTATATTTCTCAGCTACAGAAAGGAAAATATTCAATAAAACATAACCACAACTGACCATTGCTAACCAGATATGAAACAAGTGGTATTGCCATGCTAGATGTGCCATGGGCTGAAAGTTGTATTTAATAGTGTTGTGTATTCCCTATCAATTTACAGCAGTATCTGATGTGTATTTGTAGTGCTGTATGTAAACTTCATATGGATGGCCTTCAGAAACCTGAGGATGTTAAATCATGTTGACAGACATTTTACCTCTAAATTGGGTCCAGTGCCTAAGATATGAAGTATGCTCTTCAGGTTGAATGGCTCAGAACTTCTCATATTTGTAAAATGGGGAAAGAAAAAAAAAAAAGAAAAAACAAAAAACAGAAAAGAGAAAAAAAAGGGGCTTTTTTTCCCACTGGTGACCAGTTGGTGTGATAAAATGATAACCATAATTACCAGCAACTCACTTCGTTTTCAGCAAACATGTCATGCTTCTCTTGTGGATGTAAATTTAGCCTGTTCACCTGTTGCTTTTGAATAGATTGTAACATGCATAAGTGTTCTTTTATAGAAAGTGGACCGTTTTATTAAAAGTACTGCCCTTGACAGCTCTGCTAGTACTGACTGTGTTATATTTTGTAAGGTTTACTATATCGCTTGTAATGAGACAAAGCCAGTATTTTGAGCTACATTTTTTGAGGAGTGCTTTTCTAGTTTACAACCCTTGTATATAGTAAACAAATTGTTAGTGATTTTTTTTTTCTTCTTCCCCAGATTACCAGCAAAATTTATGCATAAAGTAGCTCCAGCCTGTGTTACATGTAGCCCACAAAGAACAACTGCGGGGATGATTATGTAAATACTGTTGCATGCTCTGCTTGTTTGGTCAACAGTTGTATGAAATACTATGAATCCTTTTTTCAAATAGAAAATATTTACCCAGAAATTATATATCTGGCCAAATTTACACTTTTTCACCAAACACTGTTTTTCAAATTTCTGTACCCTACTTCATCTTATTTTACACCAGAATTATTTCACACAGCTTAGAAAGCTGAATTTCTCTTAAATCTTAGTGTTTAAGCCACAGAGAAGAGTCCTAAATCCTTGATGTTACTGTGATATGCTTGGAGCATCTAGAATGATAGATGGGATTGCTGAAGAATTACTATTGCGTTGGTTATGTGCACTTTAATCTCCACTTATGATGATGATTCTTGGAGAAGGAAAGCATCAATTTGCTTTAAATGATCACAGCAAACAAGTATTTTATTGTAACATATAAATGTTTTATTCATGTATTAATTATCTCTTCCAGGGTGGTAAATACTTTCCAAATGCCAAATCAGTTTCTGCTGAGTGATGCTTTTCTACAATTATATGACATTAGTAATCAAATGTACATAAAGCATCAATTGACATGTTGGCTTTTAACAATATGAACTGTATGTATACAGTTGTTTGATAAACTTTTTGTAATAAAATATTCGTATTTTTTAACTTGGTATATAAATAAATGATGTGTGGTAGCGGACATCTTGTATGTTGTTTTGCTCTTTGGTTTTCTAGTCTT
>NW_010120862.1:0-306 GCF_000699245.1 Pterocles gutturalis
CCTGAAAGGCAAATGCTCTCCTCCTCTCTGCAGCTGAAAACCAACCCAGCGCCACGGAAAGGCATGGGGATAAATCCTTGTTGTGATCCTGTTGGGTCCCGTGATATTACAAGCCAAAAGAAATGTCCTCATTATTTCCAGAATATTGAAGTCTAATAAATCCCATCCTGCCTTACAGGATTTATTTCTCCATCCATTGCTAGGAGACTCAGTCCCGTGTAATCCTATTGCTGCTCCGGGAAGCAGGAGGCGGCTTTCCGAAGCAGGGACCTGGCAGGGCCACGGGCAGGAGCAGGCAGAACCCAC
>NW_010120862.1:366-667 GCF_000699245.1 Pterocles gutturalis
CCCACTGGAGCCACTGGTCCCCACTGGGGATGGCTCCAGCCCCACAAGTGTCCCAGTGCCAGCCCTTTCCCGGGATGTCTCACTTTCCCAGAGCTGCATCCCAGCAAGGGTTCACCAAAACACATCCCATCCAACTGATGGGGCATGGCTGAGGCAGCGGGGCATTAATCAGCAATTAGCCAATTAACATGGCACAGCATGGCACGGCACAGCCTGCTCCCCCAGTCCCATGCACACCCACTGGGCTCCCCTAAACCCCCCATTTGGGGTCTTCCGGCACCTCCCATGCCAGGACCCAGCG
>NW_010120863.1:0-2839 GCF_000699245.1 Pterocles gutturalis
TGTAATATGTAAGCAACCTCCAACCCAAGCACCTGATGTCATTGCTGGGGATGGCTGAGCTGCATTTTGGGATGGAACTGCAGAGATACGTCTCCATAGACTTTTCCTGGCTTTCCTGGCTCAAGTACACTGGAATAGAAAAAAAATCTTTCTGATAAATATAATTCCACTCCTTGAGGGTTGGCTGGAGGGCAAGCCTCCATGCATGTAAGCTTGTAAGCAGCAGGCTTGTTCAGGAGGCGTTCCTGATTCAGGGATCTGCAGAGTCTCATCTTGCAAAGAAAAAAAAGAAAACCAAACTTAGAAATTTTCTAGCAGTAGGCACTGTCTTACCAAAGTGTCCTTTCAGACATCGGAAACTGTTAGTTTGAGGCTATCCCAAGTATTTCACTGAAACATATTGTATTTTGGGAAATATGCTCAGGAAATCATCACAGTGTTTTATTTCAGTCTTGTTTCCATGTGGCAAAGTATTTGGCTGTGCTATAAATATTTTGACTTTTTTTCATGTATAATGCTTTAAAGCTACATATGTTCTGGCTGATGTTATGATGCAAAAGTCCAGACGTAAAGTCAGAAGAAAACATTCTGATTTTTAATGAAATATCAAGTGAATAAATCAAATACCTTCACAATAGTTCCTTTTAAAGAAATCTACATATTTTTCATTTTTCACCCTGGTTTGGGATGAAATCAGGTTCTGGTTCCATTGTGAAATAACAATTCGCTCTGAACATCACCCCGCCACTACCCCCAGCCAGCTTTTCCCCTCTCATCACCTCCTTTTTCCATGAAAAACTTCTGAGGCAGAGTGGGAAAGTCTAGAAAAACATGAAAATGTTTGCAAATAAAGTAATTCCTCCAGTGTGATGACAGTGCAGGTTAATGTGTGTGTTAATTTGGGCATAATTTGAAAGAAAGGATGTTTTCTCTGATTTAACAAATTACACCCTTTCTCAGATGTGGAATAAAACACTGGTTCTTTATTTGGGTTAATAGCAAATTAAAATTTCTAATGTTTGGACCAGGGGAAAGAAAAAAAAAAAGCAGTAAGTAAGCATGTAAAATTCAGTATCAATTTATTATGACACAGTGCTACCCAGCCTCCCAGCACCCTGCACCAGACATGAATATTTTAGTAGCCAAGGAGGAGCAGCGTGAGCTGGAAGCATAACAAATGGTGTAGCCTCAGCACATCTTTTCCTGCCAGCTCGGAAGGATGTGTCTGCTCCCTGGAACCTGTGGGAGGGCATGATGGGGGATGCACTGGGAGCCCCTTACCCAAGGATAAGGTCCCATCACTGCTTTGCCAGCCCATGGGGACACCCTGCCACGGGACCAGGGATAGAGATGCGATGGAATGGCAATGGTGGTCCTCCCACCACCAACTCCTCTGGTCCAGCTCTCCTTCCAGGTCTCACTGACCTGGAATGTCCCCAAATAAGCAAGAAGAGGTGTTTTGCCTTCCCCAAGACACTTTTGTGGGCATGGCATGACATGCCACAGCCACCAGCTCTTGGTCCCTACAGGAGGCTGGTGCCACCACCTTTGCAACCCACTGTTGTCCCCTGCTCCTACATCAGGGTAAAGCCACCAAGAGCAGAGCGTGTCCTCTCCTGGCATGGGTGAGACCGTGGTGGGCACCCAGGATGTGGTGGGACAGGTTGCTTTCCCATGGCTGTAAGTTAAGCACATGCTGAACTGGAGCCCAAGAAACCAACAGCTCGTAGGGTCATGGCATGTGGTGACCCACAGAACTGAATGCCTTTGGCTCGTTTTTGTAAACACAAACATTGCGCTTTCCAGCTCACCAAGTTTCATTAAAGAAGAACGCCTGAGTAAGTATAAACAATTTGATATTGCTGCTAATGAAACTGGATTAAGGTAATAAGGTCTTGGCTGAGTCATTACACATTGCATCTGCAATTTTTTTGCACAGTTTCTTTATTCAAAACTCAGCGTATTGGCCATATTCATTAAAAATGAGAGCAGAGACACAACCTCAGCACTGAAAAGGAAACAAAGCTTCTTGTGAAGAGAGATATTTTTGTATTGTAAGAATTGTTTTTCCTTTGTACTTGGTAGCTACAAGATACAGTTGGAAAAATTGATTTATTGGGTCTAGAATCAAGGATTCGAACCCTGCTTCCAGGGCTGTTATTGCTGATCCTGTCCTGCTCCCATTTCCTCAGATACTAAATGGCTTTGAGGTCAGAACAAATATTATGATAGTTTAGAAGACATTCCCTTCATCCAATTAAAAAACTTTAATTTCATTAAACTGAACCTTAGGGTTTTAAAAAAAACTTTAATAAATTAAATTCAATTAATTACACCTAAAGGAAAACTTCCTGAAAGTTGAGAAAAAAAAAAAAATCGGTTTTCAAAGACTGGGCTAATAATCATCAAGAAAAGGTGGTGGTGGCCTGGCTTGTCCCCTCCAGACAGCACCGAGAGCTCCGACAACAAACCAAAGGTGGAAGAGGCTGAAAAATGCCAGCACCACAAGAATGACTGGGAGGCTGGAAATGGTCCCTTTCTCTCCTTAGAATTCTCTGGTTTGTTGACTTTTTAAAAAAGGGAATCCCAAGACACATTGATGACAGTACATCAGTTCTACAACCTAATGGCTGCTTAACCTAATGGGGAAGGGGTGGCAAGGACCGTGGATGGAAAATTGGAGGTGATGCCCAAAACTGGAGGTGATCCCAATGCTTTTAGCAGCAAGTGTAATTAACCCCTGGAACAAACTGCTCATGGAAGGGTGGAGTGTCCCTACATGGGCAAAGCACACCAACCATGATGAAAACTGGATGGCTCGGAAGAGAAAGCGCGAGGA
>NW_010120863.1:2870-14063 GCF_000699245.1 Pterocles gutturalis
GAGGGAGTTTCACCAGTGGTGGCATGCGTGATGCCTTTTTATTTTGGTTTTCCAGCCCTGGCAATGCACCTCTGGAGCGGTGGGGGATGCATCTGTCAATCTATCTCTAAATCACCGGATGCAAGGCTAAAATTGTCTGGCTAAAACCGTCTGGCTAAAACCAAGCTAAACAGCTTCCCATAGCCTGGGATCAGGTGCAGGGACTTAGCAGAAGCCAGGTACAGTTTTAAGCTGTTATCCCTATTGCCATGGGGGGAGTTTAAGGGCAGTTAAGCGAATATATTCCTAATTAAAGGTAACAGAATGGCTCCCTGAAGACCAAGTGGCTCTTTTTAGCCACCATGGAAGTACCAAGGACAGCATCAACGTAAGATAAAATGTCTAAATTGGGCTGTTGTACTGGAAACACGTGTTGGTTTCTACGGACTCCTCAAGACCTGGGGTTAGTGATGGGCTCAGCACTGGGGTACCACTGGGCACATCTGGGGCACACAGGCATTGGGTGGTCCTGCAGGTGCAGAATGAGTGGTGGGCAGGATTACTGGGCAGTAAATGGCTCCGGGAGAGATGGGATTGGAGATGCCACCACCACATCTATTGTTATGTCTAAGCAACGCCACCAAGCCTTAGTGCCTCCCCCCAGGCTTGTATCTTAAAAACAAACAACAAACAAAAAAACCCACAAAAAAAAAAAAAAAAAAAGAAGCACCTGTATCTCAAGAAGCTGTAGGCTGCCAGGATGGAAAGTCTTTCTGCTGTGCCCCTGGGAGCACCAGTTAACCTCTACCTGCACAGCTGGGACCAATGAAACATTCAAAATGATCAGGTGTGTCAATGCCATACATTAAAGCAAGGTGTTGGTAATTATTTTGATTTACTTAAAAGCACCTGTCAGCCTGTATTTTCAATTTCCTATGCGTCAGCTCTCCCCAGGAAGGATTTAACCCTGGGCTCTTCTTGGAATGGTTTCCTTTGGACTTTTATTGTTTTGTCCTGCTCTATGTGTTTGATTGCTGTACATGTCACAGCCAATCTGAAAAAAAAAAAATATGGAGATGGAAAAATGCTGTGAGGGATGGAGGAAAGGAAGAAGGGAAGAGCTTCCTCTGTTTCAGGAAGCCCCTGTTTGGATTCTAGGTATGTACCAGAGCTTTTCTATTTCTCTCAATTGGAGGGGTGAAATTGTAGATTTTCAGGGACCAATACCCAGGGGTTGAGCCCAGAGTCGTTCGGTGGGCACATATCTTAGAGCTCATCGTTAACTAGAGTTATTGTTTTTGTTTCAAATGGGCTGTAGTAGCTGCAGTACATTAATGTCCAGCTAACGGAATCCACAACACAAGCATAAATCTTCTGAAATATTTATAGCATGCATGTCTCAACATGTCCTGTATTTATAGGCAAACTATTTACTTGAATATCTGATAAGGAAAAAGACTATTAAGTTGAGGAAAATCTTCCCTTCCCAGCAGGCCTACGATGAGTATTTGAGCAGCTAAATGAATAAATCTTCTTGGCACTAATATATCAATGCTGCATGTTCTATAAACTTCCCATGCAGGAGAATATAAATATCTGACAAAGAAATAATCCTATTAAAGAAGAAAATTGACTGCAACCCAGAGCCGTATGGATAACGGGTCTTCACAGTATTATCTTCTGGGTCTTTGATTCTGTCTCTACTTTTCCCCCCGCCTCTGCCTTTGGCCTCCGGGAATCTTTTCTAAAGACATCTCCATTGGCAGTAAAGTAACCAGAAAATCTTTCCCGGTTCCAGAAAGAACTCTCTAGCCAAGGAGGGATTTCACAGAGCTTGAAGGGCTGAGAAAGGATTATTTTATACGTGTAGCTTGACTTTCTCTATTGCACCGATCAGCGCCTTACGCAGCGGTTCGTGCATCAATTTTATTTTATGACTTGGCTGGGGGATGCTGATGAGGTTTGAAGTGGTAAAATTAAAGGCGTGCAAGGGGCTAGAAGTGCATTTGCTCCATCCCTCCGGGAGAGCAGACAGGTTTAAAGCTCAGGTTGTGGTTGAAGGCTAATTTACTCAAGGGACGGCTCAGTCATAAGCAAAGGATAGGAGTGTTCATGGTCTTCTGGGGTTTGTTTTCGTAGCTTTTCATAAATCCAAGCATGGCAAAACATGTAGCAATTTCATAAACCTTGTGAAACAACTTGTCTTCAGGCATAAACTGATGGTTTCCATTGCTAAATAAAACCAGGCAGCCCCCCTTCTCTGCCAGGGATTCATGTGAGGCAGGGTAGGCTGAGAAAATTAGAAAACTCACTATACTGTTAAATAAAATGGGGATTTTTCAAAGGCACCTGGGTGTAGGAACTACATCTTAAAGGATTTAAGCAACCTTGTTCTTTTCTGAGGAGCTGAGTGGAAAATAGCATGATATACACGCTCAGAAACTTTCCTGTTAATACAAGGCTCCCTTTTGGTGAAAATTGGAAGCGAGGGGAGTCAGAAATAATTATTAAAGTGCAGAATGAACCTGTCTCAGGATGCACTCCAATAAAAATTGACACTTAACCCTATAAAAATCAATACTTAACCCACAAGACTCGTTCTTGTCCCAAGATGCACCTTTCCAGCCATTGCAGGAGTTCTGGGTTGGATTTGGGTTTTGGTACCCTTTGGTACCACCGCAAACTGAACTGTGTAAAAACCTCACTTATGAGGGGCAGGAGATGCTGCTGAAGGCGAGCGATGCTTTTCCAAAACACGTTCGGGAACAAGCTCATTAGAGACAATTTTGTTTGCAGACGTCTCTGTCAAAGGCAAGTTAATTTATGGGGAAGAACAGAAGTTGCAATCTGGCAGGGAAATCTTCCCAAATGGATTTGGCAATCCCACAGAAACATAAATCTGGGTTGAGTTCCTTCCTACAATCCCTGAGGTGTCTCTGAAAGAACCCTGGGGTGTAGGGATGGCTTGCTGGGGGACTGTGGTGACACAGAGGGGATGGATGTCCCGCACTGTTTTTGGAGCTGTAGAGACCCCAACAGCTCTGCTCAGCCTCTCCTAGAAGAGCATCTGTGCAGAGAGTAGCAAGAATTAGAGGTAGAAAGAGTTATTATCCCAAGCAAACAGGTTACTAACAGGACGATTTCTTCATTTTGACTTATTTTTTTATGACACCGAACCAGAGTCTGGGGACAATATGACCTTTTCCTTCTTTCTCTGGCTCTGTCTAAATCCCAGATGACTCCAATAATGCAGAACTCATCATTGCTGCTGTGGGCTTTTCCTTCTGATTTTATTTCTTTTCTTTGTACCTCTTCCTTCTTGCTTCCCACGCAACAAGGTTCTGGTTTGGCCAGCCAAGGTCACCTTTGTAAAACAAAGACCCTTCATAGAATTCCTGCAACCAAACAAGGCAGCTGGATGCGAGACCCCAAAGTTTCTGTGTGTTTGCAGGGCTTGGGATGGCTGAGGAACATGGCCCATGGCTTTGTTCTTCAGCAGTGAAGGTGCCTGAAGAGTCTGGTCCATAAATAAAAAAATAATATTTTTTAATGTTGCTGTTTATTCTCTTCCCCTTTTATGCAGTCATTCCTCTTGGTTGGTATGCAGGGAAGCAGCCCAGGACTTTGAACAAACTAGCACTCTACTTTGTTTCAGGATTTTTTTATTTCCCATCTGTAGTGCCATCCAAGAGACTGTCAAACAGGATTTTCTTTTTCTTAAACCATCAGCATCTAAAGACAAAAAGAATAAAGGATAATGTTAATATGCCTTTGTTAGGTCTTTATTTTTTCAGATGCTGTAAGTTGGAGAAGGAAGGAAAGGGGTTGTGTTTCTACTCTTAAGAGCTCATAACAATTATTTAACAGTAAATAATTTGTTATTTGTTTCTCATGGAATTTATTTTTTTGTTCCTGATGCTTTGCAACTCATATTTGCTTTGATGTTAAACCAGGGTGAGGTTGCAGGTCAAGCCTCTGAAGGGACTTAGATTTAACAAAATTCACTTCTAGTCCAAAAAGATAGTTAGGACAAGTTACAGGAGAGCTTTCTGGCCAGCTTCATTAATAGAAATAAACCAAGTTTGGCAGCATTTTAAGAACCATCCATCATGACTAACCTTTCGTACGGTTCTTGGGTATTTATTAGCCTGGTAGTGATGGTACCTTAGGACTGAAAATATTAAATCCATACCTCACAGCAGTTTGGCATGCTGCTTTCCTGAGGGTATAGTACATTGGATAAGTTGCGGAAGGTCTCCAGGACTTGCAGCTCCCCGGTGGAAAAAAAAAAAAAAGACAAAACTGAAGCCCTTAGACTTCCGTTTACTTCCAGGAGCTGCACAGTGTGATAGACGAGTGTCTTCATCTGCTTCCTTGTCTTTAAGGGCACAAAGATCATGAGACAATACAAAAAAAAATTCCTCTCTACAGTCTTCATAAGGCAGTACCAGCTCAGCTTTCCTCTTTGCAATAGATTTGAATAAAATGTTCCTAAGTCTTGATCCCACATCCATGGAAGTCACCTTGACTCTTCTGGATAACATGGGAAATTGCAGACCGCATTTCCGAAATGCTGCATCGTGCCTACGGGTTCCTCCTTTTTCCTTTTCCCGTTTTACATTTGTTGTTCTGTGTATTTTTTATGTGCTCATTCGGTAGATTGGCAATAATGTTCCTGGACTTGAGTCTGGAACAAGATGAAGTTTACTTCCAAAAGTACAGCAACCCCTTTCTCTGCTTCCTCTCTGTGTTTATTTTCCATAAATGACTTGACACTTATCTTGAATTAGGAGATCATTACTAATTACAACATTTATTTTTCGATGACATTATTACTTTGATATTTAATTTTCATGAAAAAGAAATTTATTTATTGCTGCCTTCTGGGAAAAAAAAGTTTTTAAAAAAAGTAAAAAAACAGTCAATTAACTAGTAACTGCCTTGAATATTTCATGGGACTCTATCTGTGAATTCCTGCACAGAGAACGTTTTCAGACAGCTCGCTAAAGAGCCTCCTTCAGCTGATTCTGAGCCGACACACGTTCACTGTGTCAGAAATCATTCCTCTCTTGCACTACACAGTGGCTCGGTTTCCATTTATCTCCCAACAGTAGTATTTCCAGTAGCACCTGGAAGTCTTGGATGCCACAGTGGGTCCTTTGGGATGGCCACACAAACAAACACTAAATAAGAGAGAGTCTCTTTTATTGTTTCCAACCTGAACAAACAGTGCAAACCAATGACAGGAACAAAAAGCTAGTTGCAGTAAATGAAGATCTGGAGCTCTTCACTCCCATCTAAGTCATTCCCACTCCCAAAAAGCCTGTTTCTGTTGCTCTATACCCTCTTCTCTAGTTCTTTCCTTTTTCTTTTCCTTCTTTTTTTCATCTTAAAATATCAGTTCAGACTTAGAAAACCAAGGCAGCCTACAGCCAGTGTTACTGATATGGTTTGTGAAGAAGTAAGGATTTGGTTAGAAGTGGGGAATAATAAATAGGGGACTATAAAATATTATAAAACTCATGGAAACGGTAATTTCTTTTAGCCTCTTCCATCTTCCATTGTTCCCAAAAGTAAGTTTAATGTAGACTAATTTCCAGTGCTGAAACGCAGAAAGAAAGTCAATCAGGGAAGCAGATAAAGACGTAACCATTAATATTAATGGTCCAGAACTATTACCTTTCACTGCCTCGGAGCAGAAAGCAATCCCTGGTGTACAAGCTGGCTTGCCTCCCACCAAATTTAGTTAGAGATTTATCCTTCAGTGTCCTTTGTACTTTTTGCATTTTGGTGTCAATGCATCTAGCAAGGAGCATCATTTGACCCAACAAGATGAAAGTTTAGAAAGCAAAGATGCCCAAGCCAAGCATCAGCAAAAGACATTCAAATCATCCGTTAAGTATCTCACAGGGGAAAGCAGCAACACTAAGGGTTTGAAACTCATTAGGGAGCACCACAGCAGCCAAATCCTGGTGATTAATTGCAGCAAACACCAGCATTAAAACCCCTCAGGATCCTGGAGAGGCACTGCAAACTGTCGATCCAGCAATCGCCCCACATGGCTGCTGCTAGAAAAAAAAAAAAAAAAGGAAAGGAAACGAAAATCAGCTCTTATAAGTGGTGCTAACAAAATAGACACACACACCCCTTAAAACAGCCAAGTAAACAAACTAGAGAGGCAGAGTACTTGTTCCACTTTCTCCCACCACCCAGGAGCTTTATAATGCTTTAGCAAGTGGGAATGACGACTCAGACTGCTGTGTGAGTATACATCCACAAAAAATTTGAAAACCTCCCCTTTTTTCATACACTGATCCAGCCAAACTGTTAAATGATAAAGTCATATAGAGAGATGAGAAGAGAGAAATGCAAAGTTAGGGTAGTGATTTCATTACCCAGCTTCCTCTGATTTTAAGCAACTGAGTCAGATCTTCTCTTTCACATGCTATTCAAGCTTCGTCTTGAAGGTAGCTGAGCTTTCAGCTTTCCCTGACCTTTATGGGAAAGCTGTTTGAAAATTGCATTGCTTACGAAAACAAAAAAAAAAGTTCATTTCAGTCTGTATTCGTTCAAGGCCATCCAGGAGGGATGATTTCTTGCCATTAGACCAACTGATGTATTTGTGAGGAAGAGGCAAGCATGCAGGTCTGAAATGGGAGCAGTAATCTTCAAAGTGAAGAACAATAACGCTGAATCGAACCTTGTGTCTGAATCAGTTAAACCATCTGAGAGGTGGTTGGTACATGGGAGTAGGAGGGCAAGGCTGCCAGCCAAGAGATAGACAAAGTCAAAATTGTTCTTGGAACAACTAAGAGTTAGAAGACATGTTAGATGTACCTATGTTCATTTATTAAATTAAATTAGATTTAAAAAAACACAACTATTTAAATTTTCCTCTGAGGTTGCTTGGAGAAGATGGTGTATATGACCAGGCAATTACAATGCCAAGCATGAGGAATTATATAAATTAGGAGAAAGCGTGGAGAACAAAGGGCTCAGAGGACAATAGCCTCCAGAAACCCAGAGGGAAGAAAATAAATCCCAGGAAAATGAGCTCAGTGAATTAATTATAACTGATAAAGAAGGCCAGAGAGAAGGATGAAGATAACACAGAAAGAACAAGCAGCACTGGAAGTTAAGCAGAGGGGTGTCAGGCCCCAGTCGTGCAGTTGGGTGTGTGCAGCTAAATTGTTCTTCCCCAGGGGATCTGTGATGGGACTGTAAAATAAAAAAGGAACAAAAGTTGAGCCTGTCAAAAATATCACTGAGGTGTTTATGTAAAGCCTGAAAAAAATACAACATATTAATATTTTACCTCTCTGTCTCCTTACCACCAAGCTGTGTTTTCTAACGATGCCCATATGGCCCTTGTAAAGACACGAGTTTGTTAGGCAACACTCACAGCTCCAGCCATCAAACCCAGGCTGGGGTTTTATGGACCTACTAGACATAGTGTGATAACTTTGACTCCCTCTGCCAGCTTCAAGCTGGTGTTATTTTTAAATAAAATTAAAAGCTGCAAGGCAGAATGGACTTGCCAGCTGCTATTGTCATGTTCACAGTGTGACTATGGGGCCAAAAGTGTTGCACAACATTATTTATAAATGTAACTGAAAATTAGGTGTTTGATATTTTTTCCACCCAAGATATCATCCTTTCTTTTCATTCCTACATAGCTATCATCCCTCGGCTGTCATTGCTTTTAATGCTTATGTGATAATCCCTGGCATGACCATCCATAGAGAGGTTGATGATACTTCTTCCAATATCAACCACAGGAGTTCTTCTTTCATCCAAAGCACGAAGAAGGGATTTTGGAAAAAAATTAGTATATATCTATTTAGATAGACTTAGATAACATCAACACGTGTATTTCCCCACAAGTGGAATGGAAAACAGGAGTCTGGAGGAGGAAAGGACACTGGTATCTTCAGAGGGTCTGGAGCAAGTTGAAGGGTCGGCAGAGAGCTGTCACAAGAAGAGAGGTTTGGGGAGATGTACAGGGAGATGGAGCATTGTGGAGCAGAGCAGAAAGCATCACAAATTGTATTTTGTTGTTCCATCACAGTCTGGGTCTGAGCTACTGCGTGGCCTTTCTGTTGGTGCTCTACGTTCTTCTTCCACTCTTACCTTTGTACCTTCTCCCACATGCTCCACCTGGATGTGGAGCTACCTTCTGCACCATGTAACTAGTGCTTCTGAACTTACCCTTCTCCAGCTGAACATCTCCCTCCCACAGATCCCTTCCTTCCTGACAGCCAGCCTCTGCAGTATCGCCATCAGCTGCAGCAAAGGGGCTTTAGGGTCCGTATCATTGGTAAAGGTAGAAATCATTCCAACAGTGGAGTTTAGCCCTGGAATAGATTGCTAAAGGAGTCACCATCACTGAAAGTCTCTAAGGGCAAAGTGGAGAAGCTCTGTTGAGAAGTTATGGGTCTTACATGGGATCATGCTTCTTCCAGGAGACAGTAAGAACAGGCACATCCTGCAGCCGCTGACCTGACTATTTTTTTTCTGACAAAGACCTTGGTTGCATGTCCACATATAAAGTCCACTGGGTAGCAAACAATCTAGATGTCCATGCAACAAAAGGACGATCAATGTCCACCCAAATATGCAAAATGAAGAAGAAAACTTGCCTGACGGCTGCTTGAGCAAGGGAACATTTTTTTCCAGCATTAACACTGAATTAATTTTATTTGCAGCATTAGCCTTATTTCTTCATTGGAAAGATTTCCGCATGACTTGCAGTGTGTTCTCATTTGTCTGTATGTCTTGTCAGGATCAGACTTAATTACTTTCCCTTTCAATGTTTTAAAAACTAACCTGCCCTCCAGTCTTGCATGAAAGTTGTGTTGGCATGGTTACCCAACTCATTACTTTGTGAGCATTGATTGTATTACTCCCGTGGCTCAAAAGCCATAAATTCACTAACTAATACTATCTGTTGAACTGAGAGTTGGAATTATAGAGTAAGAAATAACTTGTAGAAATTCTGTCCAAAAATGAGAATTGGGAATCAGCTAATATAATTTTCTTGATAGCTGTTGCAAGAAATATCGAAATGAGAGAAGGCAGTGCAGAGACCTCACATTGAAATGCAGACGTTTGAGCGACGTGCAGAAGAAATCACTCAACTGTTTGTATTTGGAAAAATGAGAGCAAAGGAATCATCGTCCAGAATCACAGCAGAAACAAACATGATGCTGCATCCGCATTTGGACAACTGTGTCAGAGGGTCTGACTGCAACAGAATAACCTGCCCGTGAGACCTTTTGCTAAAAATGTGTTTGAATGAAGGGCTTCTAGAACTACAAGTTTAGCAAAAGCTACCATCCCTCAAGCTAGAGCAGACCCCGTGCTGTGCTGTGGAGCAGTCCAAGGACCTCTTTCCCCAGCCCTGCCAGGCTGTGCTTGCCCGGAGCAGTCCCGCTAAGCTCGACTCTTTTCTCTTGAGGTGCCAATTACAGCTGCTGGCTGCTTCTTCACTGCTCCTTGCTTTTGTTTTCCAGTCTAGTACCTCGTCAAACAGCATCCCGAAGGGTGAAAGGCTAACGTTCTCATTGCACCACCCTGTGTCAGCTGGCAGAAAGAAGCTGTGGTGGGATGAACCCTCTGGTAAGACTGTTTCCATGTGCAGCGTAATCATTCTTGATTGCTATTTAGTGGTTGGAACAGAGACCTGGTAATTAGGACTCCTGGGGACTATTTTCAGATCTGTCAGTCACTTCTTCTGTGACATTGGGCAAGCCACTTTTGTCCTGATTCTCCCTCACTATGCCTCATCTTACCTATCTGGAAGACAGCGATAGCACTTTTAAAAAGTTGGTGGTGAAGTTCTGAGACTGACCGTAAAGGGCTCTGTCACGTAAGAATCTGTCACCTACATCCTTGCAAAAGCATCCTACAAAGCTGCTATGGACGTTTCATCCCTCCCCACATCTCTGTCTAACAGAACAGCTGGAGACTCACAACATCATTTGTCTCAATGCAGCTTCATACAGCTAACAGCAAATTCAGTCCAGCGTTCCCCACCCAAAACATGGCTATTGCCCAACCTCAAAGGACCTCTGTCCTGAGCAGGTCAGCCCTACGGGGCCCCATGCAGAGGGGTCTGGCTGACGAGCATTGGATTTTGTGTTCTTCACTGAATTTGGTACCATATTTCAGAGGCCAAATCTGTCACTGAATGGAGATCCTTGAATCTATCCCCTTTTTTTTTTTCCCATTCCCCTAACAGGTCAGAGGCAACCTGGAACAAATGAAGAGGCTTCATCTTGCTTTTTGGCTTAGCTCTATAATATCTGCTCAGAAATTTCAGATTTCTAGTGCTGGAAACCTGACAAGGTGGTTTAAACCTTTAAATTGTGATGTTTTGAATGCATGATTACTTTAAACATTTATCCCTTTGGCAACTTGGCAACGATCAGCTGAAACAAATGTATTGACCAAGAGGCCAGGGCTCGTATCCCGTATCAGAAGCAGCCAGAACACCCGATTCACCGAAACACTTTGATAAGGCAAGAGCTATTGATGCTATAATGACCAGATAAAGACTCTGTTGTACCATGGTAACTAAACTGCAGTAATTTATTATATTGTCAAATATTTTATTTTTCTTGAAACTTGTGAAACTTCTATTTTACAATATATTTCCCTTCCATTGCGGATGCACTTTCTGAGTGAGGGTCATTATGAATAAGAATCCCTTGAGGTTTCATGACTGGGCAATGCCCTTCCGTCCTGTGGGGCTCATTGCAGACCCATTTGTGGAATTAAGCAGTAAAAGGTTTCATGAGCAATCCCATGGTCCGACTTCTGGTCTCACCATCTGCTGCAATACCTGACATTTGGGAGATGAGAAGATGGTTTTGCAAAGAGGCAGCGGAGTGATGTAAAAGCCAGCTGCAGCCAAAAGCTGAGGCCAATTCTCAATACTCCTTTAAAATTAATTTTATATTAATTTTTTTTTCAAGGAAATATCCATTATACACCTTCCTCCTCACGGGATTAGTTGATTATCTCCTGCTGATGTCATTACCTCATCTTCTCAAGAGGGAATAAAGGGTAAGAAACTTTATTTAGTGGAATCTGAAGTGCTGGTGAGACTTGTTTTGAAGCTGTAGGTGCTAGCTGGTGTTGGTATTATGACAGGCAGGTCAGAGAAGTGCACTTTATGCTTGGAACACAAAACAGTGAGGTTTGCAGTGGTCC
>NW_010120863.1:14081-16544 GCF_000699245.1 Pterocles gutturalis
TCGCTGAGCTCCACCCTTATTGCAGAAAGTTGTACTGATCTGAGAAATCAACTGATCATTCTCAGCCTTCATCCAGGAACTTGAGAAGATATTTTAGTACCCTGGACCCAAACCATTACGGAAGATGAAGACAAAAACAGAAATTTTGCTCTTGACTCAGTACACTGCACAGATGTGTTGAAGTCCCCAGTGGAGGGCAGGCTGACAGATTTTATTTACTGATGTCTTGCATGGAAACACTCCCTTATTAATCAGTTTCTGAACGACTGATGGCTTGAGCATCCCCTTGCTGAAGTTCAGGGAAGAGGTGAAAAAGTATGTAAGAGATGAGGTGGCGTTTCCTTGGCGAATGGAGAGGACAGAAGTCATCTCAGGTTTTTAGACAAGAGCTTGTAATCAGACGGAAAACAAAAGACAGTTATTGGACTGAACCAACCAAGTTTATACCTTCACCCAAGCTACTCAATGACAGAACATCGTGCTTTCCAAGTGTTTGCATCTTTACTGAGGTCCACTTTTAACCGGTTATAGAATCATAGAATGGTTAGGGTCAGAAAGGACCTTAAAGATTCTTCTTTTTTCTTAAAGGTTCTTTTGATCCCAGCTATCTTCATGAGGATGGGTGTTGAACAGGACCAGAGAAAAGTGACCTTCATGGGTGTCAGAGATGAGACTCAATGCTGGAGATGTATTTTTCTATCCCTGTTCTTTGAGGGTGTCACTTGTAAGGAACAACAGCTCTTCCTATAGCTTTCCTGGCACTCTCTCAAGTGGGAGGTAATATCTCACGGCTGACAAGGCGAAGGGCTGCAGGGAGGTCTAAAATAATGAAAATGTTTACTAACAAGAGGAAATCATCCATCATTGCCACTAGAGCCGCTCAAGTCTGAATCCCTGCTGGAGTCCAGAATGTGCCAAGTACCAGATATTAGGTTCAGCGAGATGAATTTGTATTTGATCTTTTGACAGATTCTGCATGGATTTTGCAGGTGTGGCTCTGGAGCAACTGTAGGGAAGAGCAGACGGACCAAGAATAATTCCTTCAGTTCAGGAGTGAGAAATGGCTGTTCAGAAATTTAAAAGAGAACCGTCTCTTATAGTGGAGCTTAGAGTGAGTTTCAGCATAAATTGGTAAAGAAGCACATGGAGAATCAATGGCACTTCTTGAAGGAGGTGTAAACATTTCGAGCTAAAAACTTTTACTAAACTAATGAGAATTTATCCAGTATAATTGCCAGATTAAGGTCACAATCGAGTTAAAAACTTCAGGAATTTACACCAAAATCGAGTTGCCAATTAATGAGGTAATCGCACTCTTAAAGATCAAACGGTGAGATGACTACAGGAAATTTGTGATGAGCTCCTGCAAATGCTGACTGCAGTAAACTGCAGCAGTGAATACTCTTACTCAGCAACCTCACAATCGATATATAGACTCTTCTGGGTTCCTGGAGTTAGTTGGTACAGGGTCGGCTTCCTTCCCAGGGCTTTCAGGAGCTCTGAGTTTGACTCCTGATCCTATCGCTGGCCTGCCAAGTGTTACTAGCTCAGTAATTCCACCTCTTTGACTCATTTTTCATATGAAAACTGGAATAACAATAACAACAATACGGATCTTTGCTATTAAGCGTTTGAATCCTAGCAATCCAAATTATTATATTTTTATATTATACCACGATGTTATACCACGATGTTATTACATTTTTATATTATTATATTATTTAAAACATTATAAAAAGATCTGTCATGACCCCGTGAATAATGTCGACTACTTTAGTTGGTTAACAGAAAAAACACGGTTGGCTAAGATGCATTGAAAGTGACACGTGGGGGTGTGGAAGCACCCACAGTCGCTGTGATCAGTGCTGTAAATTTGGTGCTAATAATTCCAGAAAAAACCTGGTGGTTTTGTACCGAGAGACATCAGTTTCACCGGAGGATGCTCCTCTTCAGCAAGTTCTGTGCTAGATGTTTGGGGTTATGGGCTTCACGGAAGAAATGAGCAGGTATGAATTTCGTAAAGGTTGAAAAAAAAATTCTCAAAACCACTTCCATGTACATAATGTGCTTTTGAAAGAGTTTTTGCTGCCTTACTATTATACTTTGTGTTCTGCCCTTGGCAACTTTTCCGATACTTGCTGGAAGCTCAGTATTGGTTTTTCGGAAGCTGTCTCCCCGTGTTTGATTTAGATAGAGCTGCACCTCATTGTTCATCCCTGGTGCAACCTCACTTGTTAAAGTTCGCAAGATAGCTGCCATTTGGTAGGAGCTGTGCTCTTCATCATGCTCCTGAATGTGCCCATCGGGCTTATGATAGAAAGAAAAAAAATTACTTAAATGACCTAAATTGCAGGACCAAGGGCCAGGAAATTAAGCAAGCTGTTCTGCTGATTAACGGGAAACAAAAGGGTACTTGTCACAATCAGCCAGGGCAGCTGATGGGCAGAATGGGGACGGTTCAGC
>NW_010120863.1:16575-25677 GCF_000699245.1 Pterocles gutturalis
TGTGTTATCAAAGATTTGATATACACTTTATCATGGTTAATTGTACAGTCTGCAGGTAAATGAGAGACGTCCCTTGTGAGATGGATACTACAGCAAAACTAAGAAAATAGTATTTTTAGTAATTTTTAACACAATTTCTATGTGCAACAGCGATCACAAGAGATGCTTAAAGCTCCTGTAGTAGCTTTAAAATCCTGAAGTGCTTCTAATGAAGTAGGCGTGGACTGCCAAGCCAAGAGCAAGGGTCTATGCTGAAGACACTAAAGGCAGATTTGTAATTTCCTTGCGTCTGCACATTTCTTTCTCCAAGACCAATGTCAACCAATGTGGCATGCTTATATTCACCTTTCTAAGAGCTACATATATTCTACCAGCCATGCATGTTTTCTTCTTATTTATTTACTGCAAATCTCCTTTTGAAGGAGATTTTTGTTTGTTGCAAAGAATTATTTTCTTATTTTTCATACTAAGTGCGCTGCTGTGGATTTTCCAGATCTGGAGAGAAGCAGTGGAAAACAGGTGAAGGCGAGAAGAGCAAAGATAAGTTAGAGCACCATCTTCTTCGAGCTCTGGCCTTCCCATTTTTCTATTTTCTTTTTTTTCCCACCAAATTCAGAAATTGGGGGTGGAACTTTTTCAAATCTGTTAACTGTAGCTCTGCTTCTGCCGGTGAAATGAAACACTTTCAAGGCAGTAAAAACCAACTACCAAACACAAAGAATTAAATTGATCACTAAGACTTTAATCTATGGTTTTTACAACAGCAGACGCTTCCAGTAACGTAACTCGGGCTGTACCGTGGTTGGAGGAAAGATGTTGTAGATTAATGCTGAGCAAGGCGCTCTCCACATCACCGCCCCCCAAAGGAGAAGAAAATTAGAATCTCTGTGAATTTTGCTAAGCTGGAAGCCAAGACGGTAGGCGAAAAATGATGGAAAAGTTCAGAGTTTAGGCAGCAAGATCTAATTAACTGAAAGCCTCATCTCTCAAGTACTCATGGATCTTCAAGATGAGTCAAGGGCACTACTGCTGATGAGTGTCAACGGGAGCACTTGTGACAAAAAAAGTACATCAAGAGGTGGCAGTGCCAAGCGTCTCTCCCAAGGAAGAGGATTTTTAGGCTGGTGTTCTGCTAAGGAAATATGTGTGCCAGAAGTTCTCTAAAGGGATAAAAAGGATGAACTCGCGGAAAGACTCCAGTAAGGAAATTTCCGTTTCTGAAGAAGAATATATAACTATCACAACTCTGTTCAGCACAATCAAGGCAGATCTTTCCTTCTTGAAGGGTCTTGAATTAAAATGCTGGTTTGGCCCTTTAGATTTTATTTTTCGGAGGGGTTGCAACAGTACCTCAGGCTTTGGGATAACTTGAGGAAAAAAACACAACTTTGTAGATAAAGGAAAAGAAGGTTTTATATGTCAGATAGCAAACGGAGATTACATTCAGAGATCCAATATCACTCTACAGTACCCCAGGCTACACAGTAATGCTGTGAAAGGCAGGAGATCTTGGCATCACAGAGGTGTAGTAAACCTCTGCACAGACCAGAATCCTGCCACCCTTGGGAAATTGGAGTCGGCCACCACCCAACAAGGGCTTCATTTTGAACTAAGGACATGGAGTTGGAGGAAAGATTAGGAAATAGGGGCTATAGGGGCACTGTTAGGCAATTAGTGTTCTTGTCGAACTCCCATCACCCCTTTCTTAGCATGAAATATGCTAATACAGTTGCTGGAAATGTCCACAGTTTGGAACAAATCTTGGATAAAAATACTGCTTATTTTTAATGTTATACAATACTTTGCATCTCTTCTTTTATTACGCTAAACACTTTGAGTTTCACATGAAAAGAACAATCAAGCTGTTGTGACTAAGGAGAAGAAAAATGAATATTCCTGCAAGATTGTCCACACAGAATACATCTGATTCCTACCTGGTCACTCCCTACCCGCACTCTTCTTGGTGCTAGGAAACATAAGGTAATATGGATGGAGTGTTTTTTAATTTGTACATGTCTCTCTCATACTTCTGTACCTTGATGTTACAGGATTTTCCATTCTTGAATTTTTTCATCAATAAGAACAAAAGCTGAGGTGGGTGTATGTGGGGCCATTGTGAGATTTATTAATTAGTAAAACAATCTGCACATCTTTTGAATCAAAGGTGGGGTTTTTTTTTGACTCAAAGCTTTATTGGTAGATACCTGCTGGGATGGGGATGGTTTGCTGTGACCCCTATCAACAATTTGAGCAGATCTTCTGGGAGTCGTTTTGAAATGGCCCATTTAGTTCTCAAATATCCAGCAGAACCTAGATCAGCGCATGAGAGTGTCTGGGGAATTGCTGGCTCTGCTTTTCAGAGATTAGGTCTCCGAAAGACCTAATAGGTAGAGAGTCAGGTAGGCAGTCAATAGAACTGAAATAAAATCCCTTCTGTTGTAATCTGCATGTACTAATGGTGCTGCGTTGACTAGCAGAATTAAAAAGTAGATTCCTCATAAAAGATATGGGTTTTTTTAGACTACACTCTGCAAATATAGCAAGCTCTTCTGAACTGAAGAGGTGGGTATACTTACAGAGATGGGGCTTCCCTATGGGAATGATGGTACAGGAAAAACTTGTCATGTAATTAGGAAAAAATAAATCAGAATTTAGATCCTCTAAGTCAAGTTCACTGCCACAGGGGAAAAAAAAAAAAAAAAGGGATTAGGAATCTAAGTGCTTCTCATCAGTGAGAAGTGCTCTAGAAAAACATGTGAAGAGGTCCTGAAGAGATTGTGCTGCTTTGGGTTGGAATAAACAAATAAGTGTCATGAGTAAGAATGATCTCTTGGCATCAGGTTCTGGGACTTTCAAATGTCACAAAAAAAGGTTTTAAGCATTACAATCCCCTGAACAAACTTCTGGTCTTTGTTAGGAAGATGGTACAGCATCAAAACAGCAGGTAAACTGTCACATCAAATTAAAATTTAGCGTCTACATTTTTTGTTGAGGGTCTGCAACCATCACTGAATGTGTCTCTATGCTTCCTTATTGGTGACATCCATTCCTTGCTGCTCTGCAGTTAAATAGGTGCTGACTAATGAGTTATTGATCATTTGATTGAAAGAGAGGAGTTGAATAGAGTGATCCGATGGAGGGCTAGCCCTCTAACTGCCAAATTCACATAGTCATCACTCATGGATTATCAACATCAGACATCACTAAAAAAATCCAACTGGGACATTGCCTGTAAGTAGGGCCAGGCAAGAAAAAAGGATAAAACCAGTGTTCACTAAATCAAAATCTTCACTATTTGGAAGGAAGAAAGAGAAGTTAGTTTTGAAAACATGCAAAACTGAAACACTTTTATTAGACTTCCTCATTCTGCTTTTCATTCTGACTTTTCTTACTAAACTGACCTTGTGAAAATGAATGTGTGGATTTCACAGAGGAATCTAATTTTTGATCTTTGATTGCCGTGCTGTGTACCCTGATATATTGCTGGTCACATTGTCACAATCTTATTTTAATTTTGGAAAAAGTCAAATGTAGAAATACAGGACATTTCCGTGGAAACAGATGTACTATCTTCTAGTCAGGTCCATTTGAAAGCACTTTGACTAATCTCTTTTTAAACTCCCTTTAAGTGTCAAGACTGCATTTTTAACCATATGAAATTTGCTCTCCAGCCTTGAGCAAGAAGCTCATGTCTGTAACAAGCTCCTAATTTAGACATTTCCTACTGAATAACTGATGTGATTTTCTATTCATTTTGCTGGTTAGTATGTAGCTTCTAAGCTGATCTGTAATTCATACAGAAAGCCTGAGTACCTAGCTCTAGGTTTTTGAGCCTTTCCTGTGTCTAGATGTCTAAAAACTTTATGAAAAATGCAACGTTGCAAATTTAGAGGCTTTTTTTGTAGACCGAGACACAAGTTTGGTGTCCTACATACAGCTGATGAGTTACTAAGCATTGGGAAGGGGGGAGTTTATGTTTTAAACTTCAGTTTCCTAGAATCTTATCTGCACTGCAGAAACCAGGCAGAGACAAAAAAAAATGAATCTTACTGTTTCCTTTAAGAGTCTAAACTTTTTGGGATGGTTTAGGCTTGGACTGGTTTGGAAAGGAGGAAGATGGTGGTGGGTTGACAGTTGGACTTGATGATCCTTGAGGTCTTTTCCAACATTAACAACTCTATGATATGTCCAGATATGAACAAGCTGTCTAGGATTTTTATTGCCATTGCAGAACACCAGAAAACCAATGCAGAGAACCATGTTTTCATGGTAGCCGATTAAAATTAAGGAAGTCATATTCAGGAGGGCTGAATATAAACAACATAATTCCTTAAAGTCACTTTGGTAGAAATGCATAATAGAAAAAATACATAAATAAATCCTCAATATTGTGTTAGTACTGGATCACTAGTAAAGGAGGGTGCAGGAAGGAAAAAAAATCAAAATAGTTGCTGCTTGATACAAGATGTGTTGCATTTCAGTCTGCCAACCCAACTGTAGAGCATGGTGGGGAAAGCAGCAGTAGTGGGGGGATGCTCCTGGGCTTTGAGACTTGAAGATTGGATTGTCTTGTCCACTTATTCTCTTGACAAAGTAGAGTACTATCCCCCAACACAGTTAGCAGTCCTTGTCCCAACACATTTCACTGGATTTTCTTGTGCTTTGTTGTTTCCCCTGACTAGGAACAACATGACTTTTGATTTATGGTATTACTCCAGAGGGAACTTTATGCCCGCTCACCCTCTTAGACACAGCCCATTTTATTTGCTATTTTTCTGTCAGCAAGCCAGACACAATCCCTTTTAAAAAAATTTCCCCAGTGGTTGCAAAAATCAGTTGTAAAAAAGAGAAAGTCCTTCCACACTGGATCAGTGCCCAGAGAAGCACATCAGTGCAGGGATGAGCTGGAAGAGGGATTTGAGGGGAGCAACAGGGATGGGGAACCCTCCACCCCAACTGTCTCAAGAGATGGACATCAAGAATTTTAGGATGCTGTCATTGCCTGTGGTAACTGGATCCGGATGCAGAAAGTCTCTTCCCCAGTTTTGTTAAGCTAATTGCAGCAGCCTCTGCAAATCCAAGCCCACCGCTGCGCATCTCCGTGAATTTCATTTGTTTCCTTTGCCCAGCAAATGCCTCTTTGTAGTGGCTGGTCCAGCATCCCGTGGAGCAGGTGAAAATGGATCGCATCCCTTCATTGCACTCAAGAGGAGGAAAATTGCTGTTAAATATATAATGCAAGCTTTTTAATGTCGTGGGACTTCAGCAACAGAAAAAGGGACTTTTTTCCTCAACAAATAAAATGTATTCTGTCCATTCCCTTCTGCAAGAAATTACGTGCACTCCATTTCAGTAAATACACAATTTGCAGGAATCTGCTCTGCCTAATTCACGAATGTAATGTGCTGGCTCTGCTTAGGAGGGGAGCAGGGTTTAAAAACCTTTGAGGAAGAAGAAACCCAATGTGTTTGCTCAGCTGCTTGGAACAAAATATGAGCTGCTCTAGGCTGATGAAAATGTTGTTCTTAAGCTTTTTAAAAGGATTTATCTGCGATGTCCAATTAAAGTATACAGTCATAAAATGGCAGTTTAAGGGAACTGATGGTTAATTCTTACGCACATTTAGTTTTTATTTCATTTGAATGGGAGAATGACAGAAAACAGTTCTGTGAACTTGTTTCAAGCCAGAATTACCTCTAGGTGTTTTTTAAATCTAGTGTTGAAGCATCAGCCTTTTACACAATGACTATGCGCACAGATTTTCTAAGAGGAGTGGAGAGTTTGGGAAAGGAGGAGGAATGGTCTCAAATTAGCTTACTGAACAACTAAGTCAAAAAAAAAAAAAGCTACAAATCAGTTCATTTGAGCTTGCCTGCAGGCAGCTTTCTCTGGCCGGTGTTATTCCCAGAGCCAATTCAAAAAGAAACATGAGCTGCTCTTGAACATTTTCTCTGATATAGGATATGAGAAAAACATGGATTTGCCCGGCGCTATCAGCATGAATGCTCCTTCTTTTTTTTTTTTTTATTTGAATGTTTTTTTTTTACTCTATCAAGCCTACAAAATCCCTTTTCCTCACAAAGCAGCCCCTCACCGTTTCTTCTCAGCCAATATAAACCCTTCTTAGTCAATATGGACAATGCCAGTAGACTCTACTGAACAAAAGCTTTGGTTTGACCCGTGTAACTTCAGCAAAGTCAACAAAGAGACCTTCATGGGGATACTTAGTCTCTGTTGGTTCCAACTCATGGCCAGAGAGAAAAATCTCTTTCTCTCAATTAACTGAACAAGTAACATAGAACAATTAGGCTTCCAGCTCTGTTAAATGCCTCTTTAGCTAGCGAGAGGAAACGAATACATTTTAGTATGAAGCCATAACTCTACTGTTACTTGGAATAAGATTTTTTGTCAAGGACAAGAGCATAAATAAAACAATCTGTGTTCTGCACTTGCTTCAACAAAAGGAAGGTGTTCTGTCTATTAAATTGGGTTAGGAAAGATCAAAAAGCTTTCTTTCTAGCTTGTTTATTAAGCCAAGTGGGAAATAATAATTTCTGAGCATTCATTTTTGAGTCAGAGCTTGGAAGTACGCTTAGAGTTACTTGTATTGTTTTTATCAGGTTAAAAACCCTGATTGTATTTGCCTACCTGAAACTTTGAATATTATCAATATTGAAGCCTACGAAGGCTTGTTGTGCCAAGGGTATGTCAGAGTGGCTGACAAATGTTTCATCAAGAAAGAACATTTCTTTATGCTGTACACACTTCATTGTCAAGAAGGGTAATTGCTGATACTTATTTTAGGTGGGTTCATTTGTATATCTGAGGGCTGATTTAACATAAGTGTTACAAGTCGGAGTCTGGAGTAGCTGTTTGAAATCAGTGACACTAGGCTAGATTTACATCAAGGCAATTTAGCTCAAAACTCCTTGGAAATGCATTGGGGCACCAGCCGTGGTGCTCTGCAGATCTTCTCCAACTAGACAAGAGAACCAGCCGGTGCAGACACAGCCACAGATGAGTTCTAAGAGTTTGCCAAGAAAGATTGCCCATGGTAAAAGGAGGTCTTGGGAGTCTGTTTGGTCAACCTTGACAACGTTTGGTCGACCTCACCAACAGTCGTCTAAGAAAAAGATATTGGTCCAAGTTTAAGACGTGCTGCAAACATGTTGTGGTTTGACTGTATGGTATCTTTGTGCATTTAACACAACTAAAAAGTCCCAGAAGAAGAGGTTAAAATCCAGAGTGATGTACCTTAAAGTATGATATCAAGTCTCTCCATTTTCTCCTTTTTTTGTCTTCTTCCAATTTTACCTCTTTTCTATTTCTAGCTCTCTTGTTAAAAAATTATGATGGTCAAAAGATGCAGTAACAAAAGGTATATAGGTAAACACATTGCTATGAGGATGTCTAAGCTAATTGAATTTAAATCTAAGTAAAATACTTTAAAGGAAATTCAGGCATGATTTTTTGTGATTCTTCAGTACAGAAAGTGTACTCTGATTTATCTAAATCTACTTACCCCAAGTGAATTCTTGGATCTAAACACAAAAAATTCCAGGCACTTTAAAAAGGTGGACTGGGATGACGACATGCAGCTTGCTGAAGGTTTAGGTTTGGCTAGTAAAGAACTCTATTAAATATTTGAAAGTTTGGTAAAAAAGTCACCAGTACACAGGAAGACCATCTTTACATACCGTTAACTTTTTCTGTCCTTTTTTCCTAAAAGAGAGACAGAAATATAATGCATTAGCTGGTTCAGAGCACAAAACATTTTATAAGAGGATACATAAAACCCCATGAACTGTATATGTCACTACCCCAGGAAATAAACCAAACTTTACAGCCAGAGAAAAAAATAGTGTAATTTCCAGGCAGGTAACCAGTTGGAAAAAGCATCGAGGAACTTTGTCCTTGTCATTGTAAAGCAAATTTCTCTCTTTCATAGAGGACTCGCTGCTTGTAATATTGGATGTCATGTTTATAGTGGTGTCACTATACCGACCTTACACTCAGTTTTTCTTGGTACCAGAAAGCTTCTTTTCTCCATTTGTAAAGCATACCTTGAGCTGAGCCAGCGATCATGACAAAACTCTACCAATATCACCACCTTCTCCAGCTGAAACAGCAAATGGCTGAGAGATAAACGTGAGCCAAGGTGAAGCTGTGCCGTGCACCAGAAAAGCAAAACCTGCAGTTTGAGTTCTCTCAAGCATGTGCTTTTTAGATAAAAGTGAATGGAAATAAAATATTATCACTCTCTAAGTCTTTTTCTTGAATTCCTCTCGGGCAGACACGAGGCAGAGCCCAGGCGAGACCCTTCTGCCTCCTTTTCTGTGATACTGTGCTAAAAGCCTTTCGAGGTGTTTTTGTAGTCATTTCCTGCTTCTTCCTTATCTCCCAGGCCATGACCCTGTCATGGAAGGAAATTAGATTTGTGAGACGTGATTTGTTCCTAAAAAACCCCGATGATGGCTGTCTGCTTGTTTTTCTCCTCAGCGTTTGGCAAAATGCTCTAGCCCTGCTCGTGCCCACAGCATCTTATCAAGCAGCCAGGGTTGCTGAGGTTAGAAAAAAAAGCATCAAAAAGCCCTGGACAGCCCTGAGGATTCTTGACCCAACACACGTGATTAATTCCCTGCTTTTCCTAGCTGATGCAGAGAGTCACGAGCAGCTGTTGCCATTCCTGACCAGAAAATGCAATGGCTTATTTAACAAAATAAACTTTTTTTTTTTTTCCTTTTCATTCAAAACTGAAGGAGCCGTTTTCACAAAACTTCTGGTCTTTGAATCTCCCATCCTTCTGGCATGTTTAGTTGACACTGGTTAGTGCACCAAGGTGTTGGGACCATCAAACCACGCCATTGCATATATTTAATTTCATTGAGAAACCAGGAAAAATACAGGTCTGTGTAAGAACAGCATTCACGGGGCTGTAGTTCAAATTTAAGGACCTTCCTTTGCATTTATCTAGCTTTGGATCAGGTGTTACATGTGCAAGATAAAACCTTGCTCCTGTAAAAACCTCTTACCCTTATATTTGAGTCCGTGTGAAGGTGGAGTCTATGAATTTCTGCAGGACTTCCAGGAAGATGTATCAGC
>NW_010120863.1:25705-40110 GCF_000699245.1 Pterocles gutturalis
GACTTGCTGCTTTTCATTTTTTCATTTGCCCAACTGGCAATGGTGCTCATCTGATCTGGGAGAGGGGCTAAATTCTGCACAGAATCCAAAATTCCACCAACTCCACAGTCACTAGGCTCAAATCATAGAATCATAGAATCATGAAGGCTGGAGAAGACCTCAAGGATCATGAAGTCCAACCGTCAACCCAACCCCACCCAACCCATTAACCCATGTCCCGAAGCACCACATCGACACATTTCTTGACCCCCTCCAGGGATGGTCACTCCACCACTGCCCTGGGCAGCCTGTTCCAATGCCTCATCACTCTCGCAGTGAAGAAATTTTTTCTAACGTCCAGCCTAAACCTCCCCTGGTGCAACATGAGGCCGTTTTGTTTTAACCCTTGAGCTAATTCCCATTAAGCATACTGGTTTCTCTCCTTAGTGGAAAAGAGCATTGATTCCTTGGCTTGAAGAATATGTGAATTCATGGCCATTTGAATTCTAGTTAATATCAAGGCTAAATATAACAAATTTAGCACTGTGTAAGCTTTTTAAAGAAGTCTTGTTGAAGCCAGCTTCCTTTCTAAGGAAGTCTCTTTTTGTCTCAAATTCATACATGAGTAACAGCACCAGAAAAACAGATTATCTTTTTTAGCTGTTTCTGCTGTAATCATATGAATTTAGTCCCAATTTTAGGATTAATGCTTTGCATTATTATATTTTTTTAAGATGATGAAATTGAATAATCTGCCTAAATAATATTAAGGCAAATCAGCTAAATCTTAAACAACTCAGCATAATATTCAAGAATAATAATTAGAATAATACAAGGGAATGTGTAAGAGTCTACTGCAAAATACAGCAGAAAAGTGAGAGTTTTCACGCAATATTAAATCCCTGCAAGGATAATTCTCCCTGTTAACCATCCTTGTCATCATCGCTGTTTACTACACGTGTGTGTAGTGCAGCGGGGTACGAGGAGAAGCAAGAAGTTTCCTGCAGAGAACTGTCCCTTCACCTGGTACCTCCGTTGCGAAACCAGCAAAAACAAATCTTTTTAATAACTTTGGAATGCTTGGCCCCTTGGGTAGAAATCAAATCCTGGGGTAGGCAATGAAGCTTCACGCAGAACTTGCCAGGAAAGCTGGGAGCCCCCAGCAGAGATGCAAAGCAGATCTGGGTTGCTCTGGAGGAGCATCACCTTTATCTCAGCTCAAAACCCAGCCCTGTATACAGGGAAAAATTCAATCTCCGGGTGCCAGGGATCCTTTTTTTTTTAACTTTTAGGCACTAAGTTATAGTTCTTTTGTTATCCCTTACTGGAGTGGCCTCCTGCTACGTGATGCTTCAGCACGAGAGAGGGGGGCTCAAGGCACACTCCCACCACCCGTAGAACTGCATCAACACCTTGGATGTGCTGAATTCCTCCCAGGAGTGGCATATAGCTATCTGAAAAAAAAAAAAAGAAAAAAAAAAAAAAAAGTGCATTGGGATTTCAACATTCTTGTTTTCCCCCAGCTCCTATGATGGCAGTCTAAGCCTCCATGAAAAGAGGGGCTGCATCCTTTTAGGGGGGGCTACAACCTCTTGGGTCTTCCGATGCAGAATCTGAGAAGCTTAGCACATTGCACCCCCTGGGGACTTGGGATAAAGCCCGATCATCTTCCAGTGCTGAACATGTTCACAGCTTTGGGAATGCACAGAAACAAGAAAACTTCAGAAGAAAAAAAAGAGGTAAAGCAGTACTGGTGTTTCATCACCTAGAGGGAGTGGCAGCAACTTTTCTACAATTGTTTGGGAGTCAGGATGCCTGAAATTCTGCCTGAGTGCTTTTATCAGATTTAGTATGGACATTTGCCACAAAGCCATTCTTTCATCTGGCAGAGCCCATGACAACACAGAAGTTTTGTTCTGCGTTGAACTCCCAAACACTGGTTTTAAATATAGCAACTGTCATTTAAAGCCTTTTTTTTTTTTTTTTTTTTGTTGCTCAGCAACTTGTCTTCAGTGAAGGATGGAGTGCTGGCAGGCTTCCTCGTGGATGGAAGCCTGAGCATCAGTCAAAGCAGCACCTCGTTAGGGGTACGCTGGCCAAGGAAATGATGAGTTATACGCCAAACAGTTTTGTTATATTTAACATCAATTAAGTCAGCAGCGGCGGAAAGCAGGGGCGGCGCACCCGTTGTTCTGCAACATCACAGTATAAAAGGCGGTGGGCTGGTTCACCGGTTCTGAATTGGACGAGAGCTGTGGCATGAACGGTGCAGGAGAGGATGTGTGTGATGATTCCCTTCTGGACCGCCCCAAGCAGCCCAGTTCACACTGGGTGCGATGGTTTGGGGTCACAGGCTGTGGGCTCTCCCATCACAGCGGCACAAGGTGCTGAACCACTTGGCAGGTGTTGGGTTAACTTACTGAAAGCCTAAATTTTCTGTTCACAAGAAACATCTTTTTTTTGTTTTTCAGCAAGGTTCCAGTCTGAATTCCAAGCAAGTCCAAATGGGTCTATCCAATAAAATTTATCCACAATCCTTCCAAACAAGAAATTCCAGACAAAAAATGTTGGGAAATGTAAAAAAAAAATTATTTCCAAAACAAAGTATCCTTTCCATACACCTCTGTGCTTCGTACCTGGATGTCAGCTTCACTCTTCAGCTGATAACTTTTCTTTTTAAATCCAAGATTTAATTCCCAGCCTTGGGCTCAATAAAACTCAGCTTCCTTCTGAAAGATGTTCCAAACATCTTCCTACACTTCCTCTTGCAGCAGAGGAGGACTTTCATGACAGCAGATTCACAGCCTTCTCCTCAGCACAAATCCAAACCATCCTCACACCAGCTACTGTGCAGAACACGAATTCTGTCCCAGCTGCAATCAGGACAGGAACAGACAGAAGGAAAAGTCTGAAGACACCTTCACTCTGGTTATACCGTTACCAAGGCAGCAGCAGGAAAGCCTGAGCCAGATAGACTGTGATTTTATTCCTTTCCTCTTCTGTTTACAAAGTCAACGTTTGTTTTTCCTAAGCTGGTTTAAAAATCAAATCAAAATTTAATTTTAGACAGATCTGTGATGGAAACAGACTATCAATCACTAAACCTCCACATTGTGTCAATAATCTGTCTGCTTGCTGAAAGTTAGTGTTGGCTGCGAGAAATGTGACACCACACCAATTTTATTACTTTCACCTCTTGCAATAAAATTGGGAGGGTTTTTTTCCCCCCCTATAAATCATCTCTAATTTGAGCCTAAAAAGAACTCTGTTGAAGCTGAGATTTCACAATAACACATTCTGCTCTTCCTCTTGCAAAAATACGATGCTGTTCCTGCAGAGCAGCTTGGTGTGCAGCATCCCTTCCCTGTCACCAGGCTGGTGCCATCAAGCACAGGCTGAGACAGCAATTTCCTTCTAAGCACCTCTCCTCTGGCAGGCACAACTTGCTGAAAGTCATTCTTTACGCCACAATTCCTCACGTCTCTAAACCTGAATTTTTGGATGCTTGAGCGGCAGAACAGTCCCAACTATGTGATGCTCATCAGCATCTCCACGGTGCTGGTTTGTGATTATGCTGGTGACATTCCCCATCAGGTACACTTTTTTTTTTCCTCCTTTTTTTTTTTTTTTTTCTGAGCCATGTAACTGCAGAGGGAGAAGCGGAGCAGCCTGTGCACGGAGCTGTACAGAAAGCATCCACCTTACAGCAGCCCTATTGATTGTGTTTTCTGCAAGAGGGAGAAAAGAAGAGGGAAATGCGTAGTGCTCAGCTCTGTGCAAAGGGAAAATAAAACCTCCAGGTACACACAACCCAACCAATAACATACAGGTGCTCCAGTGCTCCAGAACCTCTCTGTGTAATCATAGACATTTTTTTTCGAAAAAAAATACCTTATCAAAAGGAGTCACTCCCCCTAAGTGTTACAAGACACACATCTGCATGGAATAATTCATAATGAACAAAGTTAATTGCTGAGTACCCAGCTGAACAGCAGTGGGAGTTTCATCTGGTGAGAACTGGAGGGGTTTCCAGCAGAACTTCGTGTGCCTTTTTTTGGTAGACTTTAGAACCACTCTGCTTTTAAAAACTTAGTGTGTGCTTCTCTGCGGCCATAAAATGTGCCCACAGAAATGTGTTATCTGTCTGTTAGTTTCCTAAGTGAGAAATGTAGTGGAAACCCTGATTAGAAGGGACAAAGACATCCCTCAATGGTTTTGTCAGGCTGGCTGTTGCTGAGCAGCATCTTCCCCTCCTGTGCCAGCAGAATGAAACCAGGGCACGCTCCCAGCAATATATTTTAGTGGGTTTTTTATTTTTTATTTTATAGTTTTATTCCTCTGAGAGTGAGCATCAGTATGTCCTGGTCCACATTTTACTTTACCCCAGGGAAACCAAATTCAGGTACAAACTCCAGTGTCCCACCTCTAAGAGGACAATTCCCTGTCCTTCCATGGGTCTCAATGGCTCTGGAGCCATACTGCTGCATAAAAGAGCTTTAAAAAACTAGTGAGTGAGTTACCCAATTTCATAAAAACAGTTAGCAGTCAAAGTTATCCAATGAAGACGGTGAATTAAAAAATTTGCCCTGGATTAACAATGCAAACGTGCGACCAGCATGCTACCAGTGTTCCCTGCTACCTCGGGGAGAAGGAAGGAGAATTCCAGGGTTTTTTTCAAAATTTTCAAGCTCGTTTTAAATTCCCTGACCTGTGAGCTAGCTCACTGCCATCTAAGAGTGCATCATTCACTAAATGAGCTTTCAAGCTGCCATGGGTTTTTCATGAGCAATCTCACGATCAGGACCATCCTGCTCAGCTCCCAAGTTTGTGCCAGAATCTTTTCCAAAAGCCTCTGTCAAATTATGTTCCTCCTGATAATAAACACATTACCTGTCATTTTGCTCCAAGTTTCCTTGATTTTTTTTTTTTTTTTTTTTTGGTAGCAGATAGTAATGAGGATAATCTGTAACAAAAATGTTTTAAAAAAGAAATTTATCCCATAACAGAGACTGGTGCCTTGTAAAATCTGGACTTAAATTAATAGGGACCCGGGTCTGATTCTAAATCATTTAATTGAGGATGGTGCAGCACGTGCAACAAAAGACAGACCTGAAATTACATGTATTTTATAACCCTATTCACAGCTATCATTTAATCACAGTTTATTAATTGCTTTCCAAGATATCGAGATATCCTCCAACAAGTTCAGATCCTTTCACTGCCACTAACATTGCAGAGGAAGAGAAGCCTCTGGAGACAAGAACAATACTTTAGGAAGGGAAAAATACCAGCTTAGGGCAAGAATAAATGTTTACGTAGGAGACAAGCCTTTCCCAGAGCTCACCCCATCAGGGGTTGCCAACCTTCTAATTTCCATGCTAGGTTTGCTCACAACTAATGTTATCTCTGTGTGTTTCTCTAAATTGCCCTCCAGCTAAAAGAGCTCTACAGCTGAGCAAGTTTTTGTTGTCCATCATCGCTCCTTGCAGTGAAGTCAATACTCCCGTATGTAATCAACACGCTGCATGAACTTAAACTAAAGAGAATAAAGTGGAATTACTCAAACCGTGTGTTGAGAAAAATAAATGTGGCTATTTAGATTTAGATTTTAAATTGATTTAAAAGCAATCCTCCTTAGAAGTCAATGGCAAAATTGTTATCATCTTCAGTGGACCAGAATTTCATATCACCGCGTATCCTGGGGAGCACTTAAACACAAGTGCACACTGACAAACAACCTTCTGTGCAAATCTTTCCCATTCCTTCTACTTACACGCGAAAATCTATCAAAAAGTGTCTTCTGCAGAGAGCCTAGAAGTCATAAATTTCAGACAATTTTGAGATGGGAAGAAAATCCCAGAGCCTTAACAACCAGGACCTGACTGAAACATCTCTGATGATGACAGGTAGGACAGGGAGACACGAAGACCAAGGTGACATTTTCTTTTTTCTCAAATGCCACTGAAACATTGACAGAAGCGCTACGTGAGTGCTGATGGGATGTTTCTGATACCTCCTTCCTTGTTTTTTTCCAGATTGGGTTGGAAAAAAACCATCATCTCCACCTTTCTTTACGTCAAGGTGTGCATGTCGGCAGCTCAGCTGTAGGACTGGGGTAGGGACAGCTGAACTGGTTTATGAAGGATGCTGCGGCACTGCGTAGGCTGATTTTAAGTGAAATTTTTCACATTATTTTACCACACTGTAGAAAACCTGAAGGCTTGGGAAAACTGTTTCTAAAAGTCAAACCCAACTGGTGTTCGTAAAAGGTAATGAAAAAGATTCAGAAAATTGTTTCCTTATTCTGTATTCATTGTCTTTTAAGAAATAGATTATAATGATAGAGTTTTGATGGGGTCACAGTGTAGAACTCTATAGTACAGAACTTTATATATAGTTTATATATAACTTTATACATAGTTTTATGTAGTTCTTTGGTCAAAGTTTTTTTCCCACTATTTTGAAAGACAAATCATCCATGATTCATTCTGGAGAGATGATGCTACAAATTTTTTTTTAATTTTGTCAACACTTTGATTTATTCCTAGCCCTTTAAAGTTAACTGACTTCACATCTTCCTCCATAATTACTGTAGAGTGACAGAAGCCCAGGCAGCAATGCCACCCATTTGTTCCATCGCTGGACGGAGTAACCTGCTCTTTGGACGAGTGCAGAGTGGCGCCGGGAACCTAACATTTCATCCTACTATTCCAGCACCTCTTGGACCGTATCAAATGCTGCCATTCACAAAGCGACTGCTTCACAGTGAGAATCTGATCAGTTAATCTGGACTTTCCGAATCACTCAGGCTCTGTAACTGTATCTAGCTCATCCTTCACCAAGCCAACGCTAAGACAAAAACGTCATGCAAGCACCTGGGCTTGAGCTGAAGAGATGATCATGCCATTGCAATCGTTGGAAGTTTGGTTCAATGGTTACTCAATTTCACAGTTAAAAGCTGGCACCTGATTTCTCACTAGAATTTATCTAGCTGTGCATTTTAGTCTTTTTACACCTTTTTTTTTTTTTTTTTTCTGAATAGAGTTCTTATACTGTAGGATCGCTTTTAGTAAAATTGAGAGTTTCCAACATAGGGCACAATTTCTGGCCTCAAATCACTTTAGTGGTTTGTCTCTGTCCTCCTTTCACTTCTTCATCATTTCCCTTACAGTGCTGAGCCCAGAACTGGACTCATTTATTGTCTTTACGAATGTTCCACGGAAGGCAATATCACCTCTTCATTTCCATACAACTCCTCCTTTTCGATATATATCACCCTGCACTTACACGCTTTAGACACCATTTAATCAAGGTGCCACGCAGAAATTTATCTCCTTGTATACTGGAATCATAAATAACTACCTCAACCATTCATCATTTTTGTTGCTCTCCCATGAATTTACCGTAACGGACTTCCCCAAGAAGGGCAGCTCTACAACTGCACACAGTAGCCAAGTGGTTTTACCCAGCCACATGTTTAGACATCTACAGTTCTGAAAGATAAGGAACTACTGTAGGTCACATTTTGGAAAAAAAACTTGTCAATTTTAATTGACATGCTTCTTTGTATATTTTCTTCTACATCGTAAATGGAAAAGTCAAAAGATGCAATTGTAAGATCATTCATCGCTCCTATTATCTTCAGGCTTGACTATGGAGTGTTGTGGCTCTTAACTACCTCTTATTGACCAGGAATGAAGAATGCAGATGAAAAAATTGGTTTATGGTACAATGCATACCTGTATTATCAGAACTATAAACTCCCCATGACAGCTCCATCTTTTTCCTTTTTCTTTTTGTCTTTATTTAATGTGATGGAGAATTATTCCATAATTCACCCAAACTCATAGTCTCTATGAACACATAACTAGCTAATAACAATAAGTAATTAGTTAATTTTCCAAGTAGTTATATCGTTACTCTTTTGCCACTTTTGGGTAGGCACTAGAAATATTAGTAGATCAAAGAATAGTCAACAGTGCAGAAGATCAGACCATTCCCAAATAAAGCTCTGTGGGAAATTGATTCCTATGTGAGAATTCAGACAGGATATGTTGGGAAACTAATTATTCAGAGGAAATCTGTAATAATTTAGTAAAGTAACCCCCAGAGCTCTGGTGGGAACAGTAGGTGGTCTTGGGTCAAAGGGACTTGCCAAAACCACAGTAGTTGGTGGTTCACCACTGAATTAAATCTCTATCTCCTAACCTCCTATCTGATTTCTTGAAAATCATGCTCCCTACAGCCCCACCCCCAAAAAAAGTCCAATGCTCTGAGCCTGATGAGTTCTGTAAAGAAAGTAGTGGAACCATGAACGCATTTCTCCTTTTTCGTCTTATTGCTGCTAATTAACAGCAAAAAATAAAATCTTAATAATTTCTTCCCAATCTTCTACAGCACAGAATTAGAAACTTTAAACACAAGATCATCTTCTGCTACTGCCTGAAGTAGCTTCTCTTCTTCTCTTTGAAAGTGATTTTCTCCCTCCAGAGCTGCTAAATGCCCACTTCACCCCTCAGAGCCTTTGTTATTTGCGAAGGCTCCCGGTCATCCTGACAAACATTGCTCACGAGGACCACTTGGCAATCTCACCCTGCTCCTTTTCCATCTTCTTTACTACAGCCTGATGTTTTTGAAAAACTGGAGAAAAAAAGCGACTTATGGATAGGCACAGCCTGTGAGAAATCTCGCTGCTTCTCCTGGGATGTTCCTTGTTCCAAAGGCATCACCCTTCCACTTATCTCCAGCCTGTGGTATCAGGTAGATTGTTGTCCATGTAAGCATAAATGTCATCTCTAGTTTTTGCTAAATTCCACTGTTATCTTTTCACTCATGAGATTTTCCCATAACAAACCTGCAGCTATTAAAAAAAAAATGCTAAGAAAGTGACCATAAGGATTAATCATCTCCTCTGCAAGGATACTGCAACAGCAAAAAAAAAGGGGAAAAAAAAATCCCTCCGTTATAGAGAGATATTAAAGACAATTTTCAGGTGGAGTCTGAAGGCCGACTAGTTGCAGATCTCTGCACTGTACCACCAATAACCCCCTCACACGCAGAACAAAGGCAGAGCATCCTCGAGGTCGCCCATTATCTCTGTGTTTCAACCTTCTCCCTCTAAAGTCTCCTATTGTCTTCTCGAAATTAAACGTCTTCAAGGCTTTGAACAACTCCACCTCAGCTCCCATCTCTGTTTGAAAATTAACTCTTCCATAACCGTCTGTCTCATCCCTTTCTCTGAAGGAGGAGCAAAATTTCAAAACCCACCTGCAGGTCCCATGCGTTTGCAGAGCAGATTGTCTTTGAAAAAGCGCGTGAGATGCAATCAGGTATCAGAGTATTGAGTGCATCCATCCCACCAGCGCCCCCATTACAGAGAGATGCTGCATACTGGGAAGGATTTGAGCAACGTGGTTGCTCTCATCCTCAGCCCCTATCCGCCTCCCAGCAGCTTCACTTCTCACGGATGCCATCTTCTCACATCCCCATGGATGCCGTGGAGCCAGAAACACCCAGGGATGCTTAAAACTTGCTCCAGCCCCAGACCAGGAATGTTCAGATTTCCCTTGAGTGCCAATTTTTGCAGAGCTCTCTGCTTCATCTCACCCCATCCCTTGCCAACATGCTCCAAGTTCCATGTCCCTCTGTGCTCATAATTTTCCCTTTTGGAACTGTTTATACCAATGAATATATTATTCTCCCACTAGTCATTAAAGACAAGGGATAGAATTATTGTAAAGGATGGGAGACAAGACTATTACCTTTTTCACTGCAGTAATATTTGCTATTCTTTGTTTTTAAAAGAATGACCACAGTCTTTTCAGGGTATTCACTTTTCTTGTTCCTGTAGGACTACCAAAGAAAAGAGATTGAAGATTAAAAAAAAAAAAATTCTCCTGGAAGAGAAGTTTAACTTTAATAGCAACTTACATTTTTATTTGCATTTCTTGATAAATCTTAATTATAAAGCCTTCGTAGAAGTAGCTTAAAAACAGACATCTCATGTAGCAGCAATAATGACGCTGGTAATCTCTTTTATTTTTTTTTTCCTTTTAAGAGATTGAAGTCTGACAAAGACTGGGATAACAAAAAAGAAATTGGTTACAGTTATTTTTAATACAGTAAGGCAGAAAAGTGCAGGAGGTAAGTCTTTCAATACAGGAAGCCCCGAAGCTTTTTTTAATGTCTGTGAAGATATAGCTGCATTGAGAGCCCTGTGTTCATTCATAAATTTAGTATCAGACATCTTCACCAAACTAATCCTGTCCAGATACTGTCATCCCCCAAAATTAAGCCTTTTGAGAAATAAAATCCTAAAAAATAAATTTTTTTAAAAAATGCTTTAAATGGGGGAAAACCCCAAATATTTTCACTTCTGAGATGGAGAGGTTTGTTTCTTACTTTCTCCCGTTTCTTCCCCCTCCAAATTCCCCAGCACTTCATTTCATGTTCTGAATGCCCTTGGTGTACCCCTTCCAGGTTTTTGCCTTTTTTCATTTTAACTGATTTTCGGTTCATCAGTATGAAAGAGGGAGCTGAATTACACCGAGAGGGCAGATCATCTTTTTTAGGAAAGATGAAGTGGTGATGAAGTTACATGGGAAGATAGAGATTGAATAATACAATTATATATATAATCGAAGTAGATATGGAAGTCTTGTTTTTTTTCATGTTCCAACCCTGTGTGGCATCATTTTCCTTTGGAGCCTTTAACATTTTTGGAAGAGAAAGGAGCATACATAAAACTTCTTGTATAGAAAACTCCAACCATTACCCAAGTTCTGCAAATCAAAAGCTGAGCTGAAAATATGTCAGCCTGAAATCACCCCCACTCCTTTTTGATTTAAATGCTGAGTTCTCACACTGCTACCAGAACTTTATCAATAATTTCCTACTTATATCCGTTGGTAATTTTTGCCTCCTGGTAATTTTTACTGTATTTGGTAGCTCCAGGCTGCAAACTCAGTCTTTTTGCCTTCGAGAAAAGGCAACATCAGCATCTCCCAGCCAAGGAAAACGTCCAGCACCATGAAACACAGGGAAACACCAGCCCAGAAAATTTAATTTCCCAATGCTAAATAGTGTTGACATCCCTCTGAAGGAGAATTTCAAACAGTTGTCAGAAACCAAAAAAAAAAAAAAAAAAATTTTTCCTGTCTGAGTTTATTGTGCCTCCAGAACGGGGCTGGGAGGTCCTGATTGCATTAGTGATTCTGTGCCATGCAGGAGCATCTTTCTGAGCCCAACCTCTCCCTAAAAGCAGACAAGCCACGTTCTTCACACATTGTTCTTCCTCATCCATATGCTGATGAGTTCACGACGAAATATTTGTGTTAAAATAGAAAATCAACCCAAAACTGAGTTTATTGTGCCTCCAGAACGGGGCTGGGAGGTCCTGATTGCATTAGTGATTCTGTGCCATGCAGGAGCATCTTTCTGAGCCCAACCTCTCCCTAAAAGCAGACAAGCCACGTTCTTCACACATTGTTCTTCCTCATCCATATGCTGATGAGTTCACGACGAAATATTTGTGTTAAAATAGAAAATCAACCCAAAATTTACCATTTTTTACCTCCCTTTAAGGTCTCCATAGGTGATAATTTCCCAAGATGTCTACTAAGGCAAAGATAACTCCTAAAGGAAATAATATATTTTTTTTAAAAAAAAAGAAGCATACTTTTGCCCAAAATGTTTTTTGATCTAGAAATAACCAGGTAATCTGATGGTTTTGCTTAAAATAAAGTTTCAAGAGTATGGAGGCACAAAAACAGGAGAGAATCCATATAAGTCAGATTAAATTAAAAAGTGGCAAATATTACACTCAACTAAAACCAGCTGTGTAGATGAGGCACTAAGATAGGTGACCACCAAGCCAGATGTTTGTATTTAACAGAGGTTTGGTTAACCCAAGGATTAACATCTTCCTTTTTGGTTAGCACCTTTGGAAATGATTCTATGTTTTCACAAGCACGGCACGATCCCCAACGCCATCCCAAGACGCTCAACCTGGGAACCACCATAAAAAATTATTGCAGCTACGGATGTGAGAAAAAAATAAAATTCCCCCATTAGCATCTTCCCATCGAGCAAAGACATACTGTGAAATCCTCCGGCTGATTTATTATCCAGCAGGGAACTAATCTTCTGACAAACAGAACTTGCCTCTTGTTTTGGAAAAAAAAAAGGGGAAGCGTAACAACTTCACTAGAGCAGCTGGCATGTTGATGATACTTCTCAGAGCTCGCCCCAGCCACCACGTCCTCCCTCTGACAGGAGAAGGAGCGGCAGCTGCTTTATTTATTTATTTTGATGGGCAGCATTTTTTTTTTCCCGTAATCAAGTATTACATTTGAAGCAGCCGATTTTCTGAAGCATGAAATGGGTATATAAATACAATCCCGTGACCTGTAACATCCAATTTCAGAATCTTTTATCGAGCAATGGGCTATCTAACGGGAAACTAAAGATTCTCATTTCTTGGAAAGTTAAAATGTAAATATGCAAAAGCATCAACCACGCAAAGTAAATTTGAGAACCTTACATTTATTTGAGATGGTTTTGGTTTATTTGAATAAATCCAAAATGCAGTGTTTGTTTGTTTTTTTCTCAAAGACTTGGCATGTGTATCAAATTGCTTTTTCACCCCCCTTTTTTTTTTCTCTATCCTGCACGGACATCAAGACGGATCAAAGACACGGCTTCTGCCCTGTTCTGCTGGGGAGCTGCTCCTCACCCTGGGCTCTCTCCTGCACTTGCCTCAATGCTTTTCCCCTAGATCAAAACATCCCTGGGTTATAGTTTTTTCCAATAAACTCTGCTTTCTTTTTCCAGCTAAAAGGTGCATTGCTCCATCTTCAGTCCCAAAGGCGCTTGTTTTCCCACGAGCAGACCAATTCCCCAGGTGTTATTCGTGATGACTATTATTTGGGTACCAATGAACTGTCACAGCCCCAGGCTGACACCAGAATCTCTGCACCAGGCTGACTGCATCCCCAAAATATAACAGACAAATCTTTTTTTTTCTGCATCTCATCCCTCCCAAGCAGAGATGCTCATCTGCTAACCCAAACCTTGGTGGTGTTAGAAGGTTTCAACATTTCTCTTCACCGAATAGCACTTTAAAATTTTTTTTTTTAAAAGAACTAGTGGCATTTTCCAGTCCATCTCTGCAGGGATACCCATTGATCTCCAGTCCAGGCTCTGCCCCAGGGCTGCTGGGGAAATCTGGTGGCCGGACAAGCATCCGAGTTAAAGGATGGTCATTGGGAGAGGGTAGGGGATAGCAGAGGGCTGGAGCTCAAATATTTGCAGCATCACAAGCTGACCAGGACTAAACTGCTCTGAAATCCCAATAATCACCTTTCTTGGGTCAAAACCATTCTTGTGTTGATAGTTTATCTGATGATACTGGTGCTACTGGGCACTGCGAGAGAGGGGAACAACACATAGCACAGAAGGTCTTCCTCTCCTTAAACTGGTTTTATTACCCAAGAAAAACTTGGGACACTGTGTCCTGTAGCATCTTAAGCACGTTTATTGCCAAAAGAGAGTCACAGGGCACTGCCCAAAGCATTGCAATTAATTCGATGTGCAGGGTCCTGTGATGGGCTCTGCTGGGACGCTCCTCAGCAAGACCACACCGCACAGGTCCACATTTAAAAGATGAAGAGTTATTTTTTCTTTAATTATCCACCATCTGTCTGTTTGTATCATTCTCTATGAGCGCAACAGGCCAACATTAACGAGGGAATCCTGGAAAGGCTGAGCTGGAGTCTAGTTTAATTGTGATCCCACCAAAAGTTTGAGTTCAACCATGTCTGTGATCAAAAGGCATTTAAAAAAAACCCTCCACTGGGGACACCTGCGTGACAGTCACCTTTCCAAACCCATGAATGCCTTCTTCCTTTCATAAATCTTCTGTACATGTAGGAAAAAAAAAATGCCTACCAAGGACTACTGAGGTTCTACAGGAGATATTGAGGGAAAAGGAAGATAAAATCTCTTTCTGTTTGAGAAAAAAAAAATAAGAGAGAGATTTATTTGGGATCCATTAAAATTAATCAGCATAGCCCTACCGTTTTGACTTTGTAAGCTTTCTCCACAAATCTCATCCCTCTGGCTGCCATGGAATAGGAATTGCTAGAATCAGGTGCACGGGGTGTATGCACATCATTTTCTGTCACCTTGGGTGTTTAAACCTGTGATACTGGTACCCCAGCACATCGTGGGGAACTAGGATGCTAACTTAGTTCACCCATCTAGTTTAGATCCCAGCTTTTTTTTTTTAATTAAATGGAGGCAGGAATCACCTTGTTTTGTTTTGGTTATGTCTTTATTTGGGTTTTTTTTTAGGAAACAGAAAGATACTAATGTTTGTTTTCCTTTTTTGGAATAAATTATTTGCTTCAGAGACCAGCTTCAAGCAG
>NW_010120864.1:0-16023 GCF_000699245.1 Pterocles gutturalis
AAGACAAGAAAGGTGGTGGTGATTAACTGTGATGTACTGGAAAGTGTGGGACCTGGGCATGTCATAGATGATATAGAATAAGGGGGGGCATATTGACCTGGTGTTGACTGCGACAGAGTTCATTTTCTTCCTAGTAGCTGATACAATACTGTGGTTTGGATTTAGGATGAGAATAGTGTTGATAATGCACTGATGTCTTAGTTGTTGCTGAGCAGTGTCAGGGACTAGGTCAGGGACTTCTCAGCTCCTCGTACTGCCATGCCAGCAAGTAGGCTGGGGGTGCACAAGAAGCTGGGAGAGGGAACACAGACAGGATAGCTGACCCCAGCTGACCAAAGGGATATTATATATCATGACATCATGCTGGACATGCTGAACAATAAAACTGAGGGGAGCTGGCTGGTAGGGCACAGCTGCTTGGGGACTGGATGGGCATCTGTATGGGGGTGGTGAGCAATCTCATTCTGCATCACTTGGTTTATATATTATTTTATCATTATTATTATTTTCCCTTCCTTTTCTATTAAACTATCTTTATCTCAGCCCATGTGTTTTACATTTGCTCTGATTCTCTCCCTCAACGCATTGGGGGGCGGGGGAGGGGATTGACTGAATGTCTATGTGGTTTTTAGCTGCCTGGCGGATTAATCCACTACAGCCTGAAAATTGTTTTCTTCCAGTGATGGTAGCTGGCTAGTCAAAGATACCACCTTTCCTTGCAGACTTCGTGGGTTTGTTCTGGGTTTTTTCTACTTTAAACTGTAACAGCTGCAAAGAGTAGCAGAATTGCAATGTTCATAAATATATCTTAGCATGACAATGCAAGAAGTATTGGGAGAAAGGGACATGATATCACATGACCAAGGCAAGCCACCATGGCCCAGAGGCACATCAAACACTGAATTTAAGTTATTTTTAGTACCAGTGTATTACCTTATCATTTAGACTATCACACTTCATGAAGCACTCCAGTGAACATTAAATATGGTTTCTGATACAAAATGAAGTCTAACACTGCTGTTTCTAAAAGTGCCTAAAGGACCAAGGTGCTGAAGCTTCAGCAAAACTTAAATGAATAGGTGCAGAAATGTGTTTGAATGTGTTATCTCACAGCAACAAGATACAGACCTCAGTCACATACAATTAACAGTTCAGAAGGCAGTTAACAACAGATCTTGCCCAGTTTCTGAACACAATCCTACGGGAGTCTAGTTACAAATACTGCTAGAAGTTTTAATATGAGTCAGATGTTCCACAATAGACATGTGTAATCAACCACAGATGGATACAATATGGTCTACTTGAGAACATCCATTTTAAGTGCAGAGAGAGAAGAAGTCTAGTCATGGTGATGCCACATTTTTGGTCATGGACAAGCTATTTTGTCTTTCTGTCCCCTTTGAGTACTTCTCTCCACTATTCCCTGTTTGGACAGCTAGCTGTAAAAGGCGGCAAAGGCTGTCTGTTATTCCAGGAGTTTGAGACAACACAAGACTGTTGTGGTGACCCAATATCACATCCTGCAAAATGAGTCACATAGATGCCCATGATTTCTTCAGCAACCTTCTTTCAAGGCTGGAGCACACCCTTTAGGCATACCTCCAAGACTTCTTAAGGACTCTAGCTGGAAAAAGGATTTTACCCTAAAACTTCATATAAGGATTGATCTAGCACAAGCACAGCATATGTGGGTCCAACGGTTAACTGCCTTCCCTCAACTATGTAATTAACAATTCTTGTCTAAATTTGTCTAGCTTCACCTGCTGAATCTTGTTGGGCCTTTATCAGCTATATTAAAGAACTATCTTGCATTGGAAGTCATGTTCTCTTTCACAAAACTGGTGTTCAAATAATCTCTCAAGCTTCTTTTTATTGAGCTATGTGTATCAGAGCTCCTCCAGCTTTTTGTGTAGGCTAATGCATGCAACACAACTGAAGTTCAGAGATAATATTTGTCTGGCAACAACAACTTTTCAACCTGTACATTGTCCAGGCTGTTTGACTCCTAATCTTGACTGCGATCTTTAGACACTCCATCCTAACAATAATGAACCACCTAAGTGAACAGTGAGGCAGTATTAAGACCCATGGCCGACAACCCCAGAATGTGTAGGGTAGATATGGCTCAGTGAAACAATTTGGCACAGGGCTGAAATACATTGGGGTGAGATATCCCACCTTTGTTCAGAGGGAGGGAGAGTACAGACTGAATTTTTAAAGCCTGTGTGGTCCATGTTATTCATCTTTTTGAATTGTGTCAAGCTATCCATTTGAAGAGCAATACATCAGATAAATACAGACTATTTGTTTCTGGCGTGCACTCAGCTCCTTTGTAAAGCACAGCATACAAATTGTTTCTTTGTTGGAAGCCCTGGATTGCCCGGCAGTATTATTTATCTTCAAGAAATACAACTGGTAAATGGCCAAGCACTTCCTCCAGGCACTTTGATCTTTTCGCTTTGAACAAAGACTTTTGGAAATCCGTATAAGACACCAGAACCTGGGATTCTGGAGTAAATCAGGAAGTATTCACATGAATCAAATATGGACTAAAGTATCCTAAATGACTCTTATGTCATTCCACTTCCTTGTAGATAATTCCATTTTCTTTTTGCCATAGCTTACTGGTGGAAAAAGGACTAGGAGAGGATTCCAAACAGTAGCAGATATCATAGTTCTTGCACTGTCCCCTGGCTTTGGTGCAACTTTTATGTATGGAAGCATGTTATCAACAGGTCAACCTATGCCAAAGGAATTATGGCATTTTGTTCAGATGCAGGAAATAACTTGGTTACTTTGAAGTACAGCTAACAACAAACCCACTTTTAAGTAGTGAAGAGTTCCCTACTTATTTGTTTTTAATGGTTCCTAAAATAAATCCTAAATTGCAGTATCTTGTGTATCGTCTTTTCCTAAATCCTGGAATTTCAATAGCTATTGGAGAAGTTGCTTAGGCAGATTCTGGAGTGACTTACATTGATTTTGGAGCCTAAATGCTTCACCTGTCCAGCTCAAGAGGATTTTTGTAGAAGTTGAAGTATGTCTGTAGTCAGAGCTTTAAGAGAGGAAAAGAATAGAGAGCAGTGGCTTAACACAAATGTATAAGCATAGCTGCCCTGTCCAGGAGGAAAGAAACAGTTTGAGATGCTCTACCTTTCTTCTTGTTCCTCTCTTCCTGTAAGAACCATTTTTGGTATGACTAATTATTGCCTTGGACCAACCACGGATTATTATATCTTGTTCTGCATTGTCTGAGCTAGATTTTCACCAATGCCTGGCTTCATACGCCAAGGAAACGTATACAGCTGCCCAGTGCACAACTCCAAGCCATTGTGACTGGAGCAGTGCAGTTCTTTGTTCTGTAGGGTCTTAAGCTCAAAATAATCAGAACAGGCTTTATTTGTATCTTTCTCTGTAACTGCTGCCTTGAGTCAGCATTTCAGCTTGAAAACAACAGAAAAATTGCCATGTATTGTGTCTGTCTATCTGTCTTTTTGTGTGTTAGCTTGCACTCTTCTCTCATTATTTTCAGGACTCATTGGCCAATTTCAAGCCTACTTTACAAAGAGAGTAAGAAGTCTTGCAGATGCAGAGTACTTAAAAATTCTATGAAGCTGGTCAGCTGGAGAGAGCAATCAAGTGTAATAAATGCTACCTCCAAAGCTTCAATAAATAGTTGCACTTCTTAGGTGTCAGAAACAAAATCACAGAAGAGAGTTTCCATACATAACCCAACTGCATGAAAAGTTTAGCTGGATCCTGTATGTTATTAAACATGTGAGACTTTCAAATCCAGAGGAAGCCAGATTTCATCAGCCCTGCTTAGGTCATGTTACTTTATATGAATTTGTTTTGGTTTATTTTTGATTTACTTTTTTTTCCCCTGTAGGCACCAGACTGAGATGAATTATGTGTCTTGTCTACAACAGAGTCCAAAGGAGCTCATCTAGCCCTCAGTTTTGGTAAGCATTCAGAGAATCACTTATACTTCTCTAAACTTGTGAAAAAAAATCATCTTTTTTGCTGACCAAGTTTTCTTTAACTGAGTTTATTTTAGATAAGGAGGAGGAAGTGTTTGCCTAATTGAAATATGTCATTGACTGTCATCATCACGTGCTCTCGCAGCTGGTTCCAGAGCCGGCATAAATCAATCATACTAAGGCTGCTAGGTGCTTCTTAAAGACACTTGCATGGCATCAGTTGCACTCTTGTCCCTATCTTCATTCTGGTTTGGTGGTACAAAGACATAAGGTTGCTGGTAAGTGGCTAAGTGACTTTTGTTCTATGACAGTAGAAGAGAAAGCTTTTTGTTCTATGACAGTAGAAGATGTTCGCAGGTCAAACAAGTCTTCAGAGCAGAGAAGCCTTCTGAATATCACGTCAGCCTGCTCTTCTGTATGATCTTATACTTTCCTTCCTGTTTTGCATGTTGTCAGAACTGTTCTGAAGCAAATATACAGATAATATAAAATTATCAGCAGATCAGTTAATGTTGTTACATCATTCAGCACATGAGCTGACATTTTCTGCTTTGCATTCATCAAGACATAGGCTATTTTCAGAAGTTCCTAGTTAGAAATGGATCCATGCGTCCTGAATACTTCATGGAAAAGTTTGATTTCCCATAGTTTATAGTACTCTCCGTGGCTCAAAAAAAAAGCTCAGGCAAGCTCTTGGTAGAAGTTATTTGCAAAACCTTTTTGTAACTGATACCTAGTTTTGAGACAGTAAATGAATGGTTTTACTACTCATCTTCCCTCTTATCAGCAGATAGAAAAAAGTCTGTGCCTCTTTCCATGCCTCCCATACAACTGGTTATGCTAGAACACTGAAACAAAACAAATAAACATTGCTTCATAAATTGTGTTGCAGATCCATTGGGATAAACAGATTATTCAAGAGAGAACCATAAGCAGAGAGATCAAGTGAAATAGGCTGTGACACTGACTCTCAGGAATTACAAAAGTACACTGAAGAACTGTATTGGAGACCAAAAAAAAAAACAAAAAACCAAAAAAAACCAAACCTGTTTGAAATGTGAGCTCTGAAAACTCATGTGCTCCATAAAACTGACCCTGGTTGACTGTACACTCTTCAAGACTGGGAGGCTTGTTTAGTACATATACCACTCAGCACAGCGGTTTTTAGGGTAAGCGTTGCTGCAGTGTATGCTCAACAGGTACATTGATATATGCATACACAACTACAAAAAGCCACTAGCATTATCTGGTACTCTGCATCATAATTCTAAGCATGAAGAAGTCTGAAGTACCTTGTGGGATCTCTTCCCTTCCTTGTCCATCTGTCACAACACTTTCTCTCTAAATACTGAGAGATAGTTTCTTCTCTGAGAAACTTTCCTTTTCCTAACCTGCTGCAATCAGAGATGCTGCAATGGACTTCTAATAGGCAGTTGCAGTTTCTTGCTTACCCAGCTGCATCTCTGGCAAGCTGCTGAGAGCTACATTGTTGGCCCAAAGATTTGGTTTCTTTCAGTCTAGCCCAAAAGGGGAGTGACCTAGGTTTTGAGAACTGAGAGCGATGTTTTACTATGATTTCCCTGTACATGTAGCAGTGTTGCACCAGCTCTTTCTACCAAAGTTCATCTTCATTGTTCCTTGCTAAAGCTCAAATAAGAGTGACAGAGCTGAGAAAGCAATGTAGATGAAACAATCCCTTACTTTATTGCCAGAATAGCTGACAGATTTCTTCTGTTATGAGTAACAAACATTTCTAAAGCAAATTATTGTCTGACCACAGGGTTCCATCAACAAGGAAAAGCAAAGCATGGGTTAAAATCACATCTAGATATATGAGAAAAAAGAAAGATCAAAAAAAATAGCTACAAGAAGATAAAAGAGCTACAGAAACTTGGGTTAGCATTTTGCAGAGAATGTGCACTCTGTCATTTTGTGGGCAAGTATTCTTATGTGTTACAGTTCTGAAGAAACACACTGGGACTGGAAACAGACTCTTGTAATAACTGAGAATGACGGAGTCTTTCCTTATGCTGCTTATGGTGAAGGACTTTAAAGAGCTGTGTTCCAAATAAAATCATTAAAACCAATGAAGCTGAAAGCATTAGTGTAATTAGTTAATTCCAAACAGAATCTCCCCTTAAAGAATGAAAAATAAAAAGAGTCCACCTGTTACTAGGTTAGCCAAAAAGCACAAGCTGCTCACTATAATCTAAACCAGATGAATTATAACTCCTCCATCACTCTGTTAGCTGACACTCCTGCTAAAGGAGCAAAGATTTTTCCTATCATTGCTTATCTTGCACTTAACTGGGGAACGTTTGGTTTGGAAGATGGGTTTAGGCTCTTTGCTTGTTGAACTCCATCTTGTTCATACACTTATGGCTTTGCACAGCACAGTCCTTTGTCTTCTTCCGGTAGCAGGCCTACCAGATGTCTGTGGCAAAGTGCTCAGAGGCTGAAACATGCTGCTAGCAGAGCTGGCTATCAAGCCAACATTTCTGTTTCTGGCTAGGGATCTCTGCACTACAGAGCAGAGACAGATGCAATGGATGTACTCATCTGACTCCTTTTGTGTTATTTGTCATGAATATAAAGCCTAACAGAAGTAAAAAAAAGTCTTAAGAAAAAGATTAGTAAATTATTCACTTGCTCGGACTTCCTGAGTACTGGTTTAAGTTTACTGAGTATAAGCGTAAGCACTTTTGTGCCAGTGCAGGCTGGCAAAGCAACTGACAGGAAAAAAAAAAAAAAAAAAAAAAAAGGAAAGCTGGGGAATGGGTACCATCTAGTGGTATCACCAACAAAATAATGGATTTGGTGGCTGCTTCATTTGCCCATTGCTGCCCTCCTTTTGGAGCCCTAGTTCTTTGGTAGACATCTTGGCCTCATTCCAATTTGTCAGCATCTTTCCTCAAGGATGGCCTTTGAGTTAGCGACTGCTGGGGAACACACAAGGCACTGCTAGTCTGAACCATTAAGCTTCCAAATTGCTGTTACATATTCATCTCTCAACACCCCTCTGGTGAAGGTGCACCTTGGTAGGGGACTGAAAAATGGTGTGGAAGAGTATTAGATCCTCCAAAGAAGAGAATACATAGACTTTGTTTTCAGCCAATGATCTAGTCCTCAGTTCTGAAGAGACGGATTTCAGCTTGCATGCCCCACATTTCCTCTTTCCCACATGCCTGAGCATAGGGCCTTTCTCTCTGACAAGAGACATAGGCTCAACTCGTACCTTGCCAAGGTTAGTGAGGGCTTTGGCTAAAAGGAATTCTTCTTCAGACCAATCACTGTAGGGTCTTACTCTGAACCAGCTGCTCACTCTGAGGAGTCCTTCCTTCTGCAGAGGGATGCACTGCTTTTGGTGAAAAGGTTTTCACCTGTCTGACGGGAGATCGTACAATGTCGCCCTATATCAGCAGCTTCAGGGAGTATTTCTCTTGCTGTCAGACATGGGATTGTAGAACATGCAGACGAATGCAAATTAGCTCTTATCTAATTGGTGAGACATTAGGAAGTCACAAAACTACCTCATACTGCTGTCAGTTGCTGGATGTGTGGGATGGAGAGGGCTTTTGTGCTGTCTGCCAGCCTGGCCACCTTACAGCACTGTGTCGTACCTGTTGCTTGGGAATACCCTGTGTGCTGTAAATGTGGTCCTGAACTGAGTGTCAGATCCCCACCCCTGGTCTCTGGGTGGAGATCAGGCTAGTGGCAAGTGGAATGAAATGTGAACACACCTGGTGTTCCTGAGTTCCTGACACTCACCCTATCCTTATCCTTTCTCATTAGCTTTCTAAATAGAGGAAATTGTTGCATTTTAGGCTCAGATGTAACTGTTATGTTGCTATGTTGGCTTGACCAGAATTCAGGATTAAAAAGTAATGTTTCATTACTTTTTTTAAAGTAACTTCAATTCTAATATTACAATTTAGTTCCCTGCAATGTGTGAGGTCTCTGAATTACTAGAGCTCATCAAATTTTTTTCCATAGACATTTTTTATTTTTGTTAGATATTTTGGCTTTTTTTAATCATTAGAAAAACCCAAACTTTTAGTAATTTGTGTTGGTTTGGAAATATCATCCATCCCCATGCCACACAAATACTTCTAAAGATGTAATTGATTGAAAAGGTTAATATTGGGCTTTTGAAAATTATGCTTTTATTGGAAAACATATTTTCTTATTCTAAGATTGTTTAGATTTTTTTTTTAGGCCTGATTACAAAAGCTAAAATAAATGTTTGCAATAATCAGTTGTAAATTTTTGCATACTTTTTGTTTGTTTTTCTAATTACTCTTCTGGGAATCACTTTTTCACTTGAGGCTCTGCTCTTAAGAGCTGTCTGCCACTTTAACGGTCAGAGCCGTTAATCTGGCATCTCTGAAGTCTGTGCAGACATATATTCAATGCATCCGTTTGTTCTCTATTTTCCAACATCAGTAAAGCTTGGCTGGAAGACACTGTCCCAGAACAGGAATTGTGTTCTTTCATGTTAGAAGAGTTGAGAGAAGGACACGTTCTTCTAGAAGTCAAAATTGCCACAAGTTTTTATAATGCTAAATTAGGATTTTGTTTCCAGTTTAGCCTGCAGCTGAGCTTGAACATGTCTTCTCATTCATTCAAGGCTGACCCACACTTCTTGGCCAAACCCTCAAAAGTTTTATTCCTTCAAAAGGCCTTTAAGCTTTAATAACCCCTTTTTTCCTATTAAAGCTGTTTTAAGTAACAAACTTAGTGTTGCTGTTTAGTTAGAAAATCCCTTTAGTGAAAAAAATGTTCAAAGACACTGAAGTGAAAGGTTTTGCATTCATCTAAACTTGTACCTGCAGATAATTTTCCTGATGACCTTGCGGCTTTTCAGACACGGTGAAAATCTTTTACCCACATTGTGCTCACTCCCCAGCATGCCCCTGCCATTTTTTAAAGGTATGGACATTTGGCTACCACTCTGCTTGTCTCACCTTTAGCCACTTCACCTGCCTGACATTTGCATCCAGTCTGTGTGTTTTTATTTGGCAGCCTGTCAGACTTAGACATTTATGCCAACTGCACTGATAATGAAAGGAAAATCATAATTGTGGTTATTTTGTCTTTAAGAAATCTATCATCTAGTGCCTTTGTCACATACTGTGGAGTTTATCAATGGAGTGGCTCCTCGGCTCCTCCCTTTAAGGGCCTCCTAAATTATGTAGGAATGACCTACGCCCCCATCCTATTATGAAATCTTTGCTTCTGCTAACAGGATTCATCCCAATTCTGCAAAAGGGTCAAGTCTACCTTCAGTGATTGCCTCTTTAACCAGCTGCAACAGGCCAAGAAGGCAGAGGTGCACCCAGGCACTACCAAGGTGGGATATTGTCTTCAAACTCTGCAGGAGATGACTTGATCCTGAAAGACAGCATACAGAATAAAATCCTTACAAAATTCAAAGATGTCGTTGTAGCAGTGATGAGCCACAAAGAAGGGAGTAAGATGTACTGAAAAATTTAGCCAACGGAAGACAGGCAAAGTGTTAAAGAAAAAGATTGTCTTTCTCAAACTGTCAAGTTGCATCAGATATTCAGGAGAACACAGAAGAGAAAAATACAGAGGATTTTGAGAATCATTTGTACACATATTCATAACATCTCTTCTAAAAATAGGTCACATATTTTAATTAAAAATAAGGGATAGGAAAAAAGAAAAATAATTTTGAGAAAAATATCACTTTTTCTTGTGAACAGGAAAAGGCAGAAATGACAGAAGAAGAAAAGAGAGGAAAATTTATATAAAAATATTTTACCAGTGGTAACAAAAACTGGATAAACATCTACACAGCATATCACAGAATATGTGTGTCCTCTGCAGATATGTTATAATGTTGTGTGAGGATACAACTCAATGAGATGAAACACAGATTTGACCATGCTTTTTCAACTACCTGATAAAGTTGTTGATACTGAAGACAGCTGAAAATCAAAAATACCAACTGAGAAATACTGTCTTCAGCAGTCTATGGATACTTCATCAGACACAGAATTTCACCTGATGTGTCTTTACAAGCTAATGTTTAGACTAAAGAGGAAAGAAAAAAGACTCTATAAATTATCTAAAATTTGAAGGTTTTTTTTAAAGGTATATGACTTTTAGACATTTTGACAACTATGGCTCTAAGTATGCCCAGTACAGTGCAACTTTTCTAAAAACATTACATTTAAAAAAATAGATGAGTGAAGAAGACTGTTTATATTTCTCAGAAGAAAAACCTAATGTATATGACTATCATGTTGCTCAAAATGCAGTTACTGAGAAGTGTTGAAGAAATAATATGCACAAGGCTCTATTTTACTTTTTTGTTTTGTCTTCAGCTAACTTCAAGATTTATACGAATGGTAAAATTTATAAAACAAACAAGAAACTCAACAAAGTCAGATTTACTGGAAGTATTTTTCTGTTTCGGCATACAGCAACTGTGGACAAACAGCATCTATATTGAGTCTAGAGATGCTTCATTTTACTTGGCCAGAGGAGAGCAGAGACCACTGCTCCCTTCTCATTTTGAAGCTGGGAATATCAAAAGTTGCTTTTAGAAACAAAGGTAAAAGCATCAGTGTTCATTCCAGCTGCTTGCCCGTATTTTCAAATGTGACTTCCTTTTCTCCCACTGTTATTGCTGTGATATTACATGCTCTGGGAGATATGGCTTACTATAAAGCTTACTGAAGTCAGTGTGAGCCTTTTATTTGACCTCAGTGGGAATAAAATCTAGCAGATGCTCTCAATTTACAGAATTCTTGGGTTGGCACCTTTTAGAAGGTCATAATTTACATTAAAGTTTTATAAGGAAAGGATTGTTTATTTGTTTATTTGTCTTTCTTTCAACTTCAGCTCTAACTCATTGGGTTTGGGGCTTCTGTGGTTTCAAGCTGGTTCTCCAAAAATATGCTTCTTTTTTGTGCTACATATTTCTGGCGCAGCATGCAATTAAGCTTTTTTTTTCAGATAAAAAGGAATCCTCATTTCAAAATAATGGTCTGAAACAGAAGTGTAGTAAAAATGCACTGAGCACACTTTCTCCTCTCTTAGAAAGCACGCTTGAAAGATAATTCTGGAACATAGTGTGTATAAACATCAATGAGTGTACCTTTCAAAAATTTACATACACTGACCAGACTTAGCTAGAACATGAGTGGGTACAAACTTAGCGCGAATGCAAAGATTTTAACAAATACCTTGGCTAACCTGCAGAGAACCTGGTTTATTTCATACTGAGAAGATCAATGTTTCATGCATCTAGGAAGAAGAGACAAACAATTAGGCAAAACTGCAATCCCAATAAAACAGAACTGTTTTTTAAATATGTGGAGAGATCACTGTGAGAGTATACAGAGTACATACTTTCCTATCCATAGGGCTGCAGAAGACAGAAATAACCATCAACTAGATTACTGGACAGGTCTAAAAGGTAGTTAAACCTACTTAATGGCTGGCAAATTCTATCTAGATCTATATCTGATTGCTTATGAACAGTAGAAAAGTAGCAATACTAAAGTTTCTCCTCCTTACTAGTACTGAATATAGGTTCCTTGAAAATAGATTCTTTACAAGAAAAAAATTTGAGAATACGAAATAATAGATTTTTATTTTGCCAAATTTGTCAGGGTAAAGTGAAAACTGAATTTGCTTTAAAGGTCCAATGTTTCCCCTTTAAAACAGATTTAAACAATAGAACATGTTAACATACACTTTTGACCTACTCTAGTTTTTAGTAGAAAATTACTGTGTGAGTTGCCCTATTGGAACTGATATGAGGACTACAGAAAGCCTAACAAAATGCAGCACTTTTATATTCATTTTATATACTGAAATAAAACTGTGGAAAAACATTTTTACAAAAATTTCTCTTGAGGTCTTAGCTGTAATTTCCACACCATGAGTTCACCTCTTCTGAGCTTCTGAGGCTAAATTCATTTTTCTTTTTAAATTTTGAAATTACTTTTTAAAATCACATTTTCATTCTATACATAGAATTATGGATACATTTGAAATTTTAAAAAAGTCTTGATAATGATAGAATAAATTCTTTTTCACCATACTTCAAAGCATTTGTGTTTCCTACTCACAAGACCCTGAGTTGTTGAATTTTTCTGCTTGGTTCTTCTTTTGATTTTAAATGTAACATTTAAATTCTGCTCACACATAACAAACGTAAGAAGAGGGAGACAGGGTGGCTACAAAGCCTAAAAACTAACAGTAGCACCTTCTAAAGGCTTTCAGTTTCCGGGTGAAAACTTCTGGTTTAGCAATTCCTATTTTGTAAGTATGATGTGTTTGTTTTTCCAAAGTTAAAATTTGGTGCTGACTTTCTAGTTGCTTGTATTCAAAGTTGCATATGAAGCTTTGTTATGGGACAAAAATTATTTAATTGGAAAGAAGGGACATTTTTAGAAGTAAACAGCCACAGGACAATAGTCCAAGCAATTTTTAAATACTGAATATCAAGAACTGTCAGTTTTAATGCAAACTGAAAAACAGTCTTTCTTCCTGCCCTGCCCCTTTTCAATTTCTGCCATCACCAGTCTGCCTTCTGCATGGGTAGACTTGTGCAAAGCAGCAAAGCAACTTATTGTCCCTGCTTAATAGTGCTTTTAAAGACAGTCCCAGATCTCCTTCTTCCCTTGAATTGCCATTCCAACATTCCCTAACTGATTTCATCTTCCTTGTCCATCCCCCTAGGCGAATGCACAGTTGTATTCTGACTGGGGAGGTTAAGTGGATAGAAAGGTAAAATTTCAGATATGTATTGTTTAGCATTGGAAGCCAAACACTGCTTGTAAAGTTGTCCTCCAGCCCTTGGAAATTGGACAAACCAAGGTTTGTCAGGCACATGCTGTCAATGGAAAGTGCTTGCAGGACTGGGAGATGAACTCTTGTAAACAAAATACAGGCTTTCTGAAATCTGCAAATCACTAACAAAGATTTCAAGTAAAGAATTAGTAAATAGTAAAGAATTGTAATTCCTTTTTCATAGGACAAATATTTATTCCTTTTTCATAGGACAAAGATTTATTCCTTTTACCTTGTCTTGTTCATCTACACAGGCAGTTTCCTTTTAATTCAATCTATTTTTACAACCATTTGAGCCAAGTACAATACAAGAAAACCCATTTTTTTTTCCAGAATACCTTCCAGACTTCCATGACTAAACAGGGAACATCTTCTCATAAAAAGTTGCAGAAAAACTGTGCTGATGTTCACCTTGTCTGATAAATAACTCTGTTCTTCATCATCTGTATAGAGATGGTATTTAAGGCATGTGGTTTTCAGCAACAACAAAAAGGGAATATAAAGGGGTAAGTTAAGTGAATTTTAGATAAAGGAAATGAATTCTCATATAGTAAAGTATAGGAAGTTTTGCCATATCTCTTTTCAGCACAGTGAATTGGCCATCTCTTTTTTAAACAAAGGTTTAACACTACTATCAGAATCTATTTGTTCAACTGAAGCCTGGCTAACTTTCAAGTAACTTCTGTTAAAAAAAAAAAAAAAAAAGACTAAATTATAATACATTCACTTGAAAACATTCAGATGAATAGGCACATGGGCAAGGCGGGGGCTGGCATTCTTTTGCATTTCCTGATCTTCTGTGACAGACAAATAAAAAGTAGACAGGAAATTTTAACCTTTAATGGTCACACTAATACCTCTAGTTTAAGTAATAATTTAATTACATTGCAAATCTCCACAGAGAATATTCGCCATTTCTCAGTCATGAAACACAATATCACTTTGTTTACACAGTGGACTTTGGAGGAAAGGGAAATGCTGTGTTTGAAATGACTTTCTTAAGTGTCCTTATTAATTTTAACCCTGTACCAGCAGCATTAAAGATAGGTGTGGGACCATAAGTTTTACAATGAGAAAATGCCTATAACGTTGCTAAAACAAACACCCAGGAGATCTTCCAGACAGCTGCTTTCTCTTTAAACCACATAGAAGACTACAGTCGTGCAAAGATAACATAAAAAATACCAGCTTGCAACAGCCTCTCAACTCAAAAAGTCAAGTTTCCTGCAACAGCTGGATGTAATGGGACTGAATAGTGTGGGGAAGAGGCAGGTGGAAAGGGGGAAATGTAAGAGAAGGGAATAGAAGAGCAGTGCCCCTGGGGCACAGGGGAGGATCCCCCAGGCAGGCTGTGCAGCTCAGAGACATTCTCAGGGTAAGGCTGCTATGTTTCTGCTTCTCTCCTCTAGCCATAAAGCTTATGCTCTACCTCACTTCAAATATGGAAACAGTTATTTCTTAGAACACAAATTTTCATAATGGGGTTGGAAATAGGGCTTGGCTCAAGAGGTTCTTTTGGTTCAACAGCGATGACCACACGTAGCTACTTGCTGACCTGTTAGTTTGTTTTTAATCAGCTCCATTATTTATGCCTGGGGAAAGACTGACCCAAACAGAAGTTTTCACATGTAGAGCCGACCTAAATATTTCCAGTTTCTCACTCAGTGGAAACATAATGCTGTATTAGCAAACCAGTGTAATGCCATATGGAAGATATTGTGTCTCTATTTTTTCATTTATGTGGGCTTGTTGAAGGATTCTGTTTTGTGTTATGCAGTGTGTTGCTTCCTATAAGGCAATCTTGTGCTTTCACCTTGAGCTGCAAGGTGCTGTGGAGAAGCTATGATGCCCGTGGCCTTTGCAGAAAATGCATTTTTGCCTGGTAGGGGCAAAGGAGGAACACCAGGCATCCAAACAGCATGGAGGCAGTGAGATCAAAATGTGGAGAGTACAACATAATGCGGAAATTATTTAAACGTTTTGTTAATTTCAGCAAATGGCAACTTTCAGTGTGGCAGAGAAAAATGTGGACTAGGTGATTTTTTTAAAAAATCTTGTGAAGTTTCAAATTTAGAAACATTTGTAATTTTTTTTTTTTTTTGCAAAACTTACTTAATAAATTTTAAAAAGACTTTTTCGTCCTCAATTAATTTATGAGTAAAAAATATGTTAAAGTGAAACATTACACAGATATTCATGTGATCTGTACAGGAATTCTACACCAAAAAATCCAGATCGATAAACTGAATTTTACTTATTGATGTTGTAAATATTTCTGTATGCAGGTATGAAGAATTATGTCTCTACAAGTTAGTGTGCTTATTTTTTTGGAAACACCTTTGGAAAGTACATATTTATGAAAGACCATGCCAAAATATGACAAGTCAGGCTTCTTCTTGTCATCCTTCATTAAGAGGAGAGGTTACTGGCCTTGAATCTTCTGTGTTGTTTCTGCATTCTTGAGGTAAAGGTCAGAACACAGCATAATCTATTGATCAGGGAACAATTCATCACTGATGTTCTGTAAGGGACAACAACACTGTCTCAGGGGAAACCTCCAGAAATCTCATTTAAATAGATTAATAAGAGAGAGCTCTGATCTTCTTGTGGAATGTAACAGTTTCTCCTATCATAATAAAATCTTCTGGGTTGAAGTTTTCCATCACAGTTATCCTCAACTCTTTTTCCATTCACATTAAACAATATTGGCATGTGCATCTCATGCCAATTTTAAATTTAAAAAGTGTTAACATGGCTGAGACTTTTAAAGGAAAGCTCACTCAGAATTATCAGCAGTATAAGAGGGACTTACAGTACATCTAACTTTTGAGGTTGCAGATGAAGCACAATACAAACTATGCTTGGTAGGGGATATTTAGAGTGAGATTTTTTGAAATCTCTATGGGACATTATGACTATTTTGCTAATTAAAAAAGAATAATAGTAATTTTGATTGTTATAATTGAATACTTATTTGTTACTGCTGGCCAAGAAAGAAAATTGAGTTGACTATTTCTGTTCTCCATTGTGATGTGAAGGATAGAGGCAGCTGGAAGACAGCAATTCTACTTTTGTGACAATTTTTAAAAACCAAAAAAAAAAAAAAACCCTAAACTTAATATGTTCTGTTCTGGATCACATGAAAAGTTTTCCATGTGCATTTTATCAAGTTTTCTATCTATGAATTAGATTCAGATTCATAATCTATAAATGT
>NW_010120864.1:16040-41175 GCF_000699245.1 Pterocles gutturalis
AACTTATTTGATGTATTTAAATTAACTATTTTGTCTTCTACAAAAAACATATTTTAACAGAAGAACATGTCACCATATTTTTTTTCACTCTAGCATTGATAGATTTTTGTTCTACTTGGTACTGCTTGTTTTGGCCAAACCTGGCAGCTCATACATTATTTCGGTTTTAAGATTCAGTGAAGCAGATGTTGTTTGGTTAAACTATATTTAGAACCTGCCAAAATTTATCACTTAGGGATTGTTTAGTTTTTAAAAATTATTACAGTACCAAATGGGCAAAAATCCCAGTAGTCAGCAGTGCTTCAGGATAAAGAATTACACACATATTTTGGAGCATACGGACAAAAGCATACATTTCACAGTGCCAGGTGATGTGTCTGGTGCAGAGCCTGTGTGTCCAGGAAGCCCTAACCAAGATCCTCTGGACTTTCAGACTTTTTTGAGTAAAACAAGAGCTTTGGTGTTGAGTTTTCACTAAGGGGGCTCTCCAGATCCACCTGGTTCCCATGGGAGGAAACCTAACACCTCTGGTGAGTTTGTGCTTGTTTCCCAGCTTTGCATCAAAGCCTTGGTGTGCTCCAGCACTGTAAAGTAAAAAGGTCTGAGGTATCTGTCAGTCTCATGAATCCAGATGCGGTTGCTGTTGGGACTCAGATTCCTAGTTACTGCAAAATCCATTTGACTGGTTTTCCAGGAATATAACTCCAACTTTTGATATAAATAATCAGACCAGCTCAAACAGTAGCTGGAATTTCTTTTAGGGTTGTTTGTTTTTCTTATACTTAACCTTATTCTTGTGTACACCTCTTAAAAATTGTTCAAGAGTTTCACTACAGTTACCATTTAAAACTGGTAATGTTACTTGCTTCTGTCAGGAACAGGTTTTTGGTTATCCAAAAAAACCTCACCACTGCCACCACCACCATTATTGGAGAACAAAATCTGACTCAAGACAACATCTATTTCCCAGTACTTCAGTATTTCATCTGCTAAGCCTAGCAAATAATTTAACAAGGAACATGATTACTGATGTGAGTTAACCAAAAATCTTCTCCCTGGTAAATTCACAGATCTCACTGAAAAAAAATACCAATTTCTTATCTGTTGCGGTAGTTCATTGCATCCGACGTAAACAGCCTTACCAGTGATGTAACACAAATCAGCTGCTCATGTTTCCAAATGACATGATTGTAACTTTATTATGGAATTACATTTTTGGGAAAACTTGAAGAAAGTTGTAAGACTGTGACCTGTTTCCAATACTATTCTCTTTTCTACACCAGTTCTTAGTAACAAGTGCTATCAATAAACCACTCTGATGACCCTAACGAGGTTTTGGAAAAAAGACAATGACTAAGAAAAAAATATGCAACCTAGTTTGGCTTTCCTTCCTCACAAAACCCTTCCTTGAGCTTCAAAATTTATTATTTTTAATACCTATTTCCTTACATCCATCCATCCATCCGGGTAGTGTACATACATGTGCACAAGCAGACATTGCTAGAAAAGGGTGTGCCTTGGAATGCGTACTCACCTCCCAGGCATCTGAGTCAGACAACATGACATATGGTAGTGAATAAAGCATCTGCTCACTTTGGCATGTTACTGCTTCGAGATACAGAGGTGCTACCATACTGCCGGGTGATTAATTTTGCATTACAGCCAGTGATTAGTAATGGATTTCACGTGGTGTTACTGTTGCCATCCAAAAAATAAGAAGGCTTCTGAAAAATCTTTTTTCTAGCATGGTATACTGAAAAGAAAGTCTACTTTTTATTAGCATCATGAATAAGTCAGTGACATCCATCTGCCTTTAGTGGGTCATAGACATGGCACACTCTGAAGATGCCTTTTGTACTGTGTGGGTGTGAGTTCCCATCAGTGCCACTGAAGGCACAGCAGCGAGATATACTGCCAACCCCTCAGGCAAAGAGATAGAAAAAAGAGCCTGCTCCTTCCTCTGTCTGCTTGCAGTTGATGTGCTTGTCCTACAGAAACAGTCACGCTTTTGTACAGAGTTGACATGAACTCCCAGACATACCCATGCATCACACAGTCCTCTGTTGGTGATGGCTCCTTCTCCAAGACTCGCATTTATGCAAGTAGATTTGGGAGAAAAATAGCTTTTTACATGCAAGTCAGCAGTCACCACGTGTTAAAAAAATCTCTTCTGAGCTGAGAAGAGACTTCTTGTCTTTTTGAAATTTGCCATGTGACTGGGATGTCTTGTTTCAAAGCCTGACCTGTTCGAGTAAGAAACTCCTCTGTTTCCATCCAAGGCTTTCAAGGTTTCCACGTAATTTATTAAATGATGGGTTTACACGGTTATACTGAAGACAGTACAGCTGAAATGCAAATGTGATTTGGAGTTGTGGGTTTCATTGTCACAGACAGAACAGTAAGATGCAAATATTTGTGTTATGTCTTTGTGGTCAAATGGACTGCAATATGTCTTTTGGCAGCTGTGATTTTTTTCAATCCAGATGGATGCATGTCAGGCATGTCAAATATTTCTAAAAGAGTAAACTAGTGAGGATTGGAAGGAGAAAAACAGAACCAGCCAGTCTTCTCTGACTGAACTTTCAATGCCTAGGTCAGGTTCTTCTCTTTATAGTATACTTCCAGAGGTGCAGTATAAAGAGACATGAAGGCAGAGAAAAAATACACCCACAAATTAAAAAAAAAACCAAATATTTTTCAGCTGAACTCTGTTATTTCCATAGCAACAGGCTGGATCCTATAAAAACCTTTTTTGAACAACTAAGACTGATGTCATGGATATTGAAATGTATTTTATACTTGTTTCAAAATGTATTTGTTGAGGCAAATAACTTGAAAAATCAATCTAAGCTAGATAAGAAAATCACTTGTCCAAGTCCAGTGGAAATTAAAGAACATGCAATGTTGTTTTTTTCTTAGGAGATGGCATAAAATATGTTATTTGCTGGTAAAAGTAGTCTTCATCTATAAGCATCCTTTGCGATTAGTTTGCCTGTGTTCATCTAAATGGGACTGATTTAAAAATGTCACTGCAGATTGTATTCCCCATGCACAATAATTCACATTGATGAGTTTTTGGCAGGAAAACAACCAAGTCATTCACAGTAATTAGGCAGCAAGTATTATTATTCATGATCCTAGGATGCTGACGGATTTTCTCCACAAAGACTGAAGAATTTCCAACCTGGTCCAAGTGAGTTTCATAAGGATGAAAACGGGTCATTCAGTTTAGTGCTAATATTTTCTGTCTTGCAGTAGTCAGTAGCAGGTGCCAAGGGAAGAACACAGAGAAGAAAGAGCATGAGGTAGTATATCCTAGAAGAAATGAACTGTGAAATTGGAATTCAGGGACCCCCCTGAGACAGAGGTAGTTTGTCTGTGTTCTTAAAAGATTTTTCTCATATTAATTTCATGATCCTCCTTTTCAACCTGCAGCAGGACTTAACTGTGTGTTCCATTTTAAGCAAGTTTTCTCTATTTTACGGACTAACATACATGGGTTCAATTTGATGTCCTCTAGCTTTACATAAAAAGAAAATGGAGTGACTGAATGGATTTTATAGGCCTCTGTCGTATCCCGTACAGTCTCCATCTTTTTTTTTTTTTTTTTTTTTCTTTTTTTTAGCTTGATTCCTTCTGGAGTACAGATCTGCTGCTTTTATGGCAGTAAAGGTTGCCACCAGTGTTTCTCAGACCCCATTCCATTTCCATTCTCTTGCTCTTTTCTTCACCACATCCTTATTAACACAGAATCTCTTCATTAATAGTGATAGTTCATGGAAGGTATTTTCTGGAAAAGTGAACTTCACACACTCCTTCAGATTCCGTTATCTGCCAATAAAGCACAGATGGGCCTTGCAGAAACTGTTGTTAGCAGCTTTGTGTTAACCAGGAACTGGTGGATACCCTAGTAAATCTTGGAAAATATGTGAATAGGAAATGGACCAGATTTTGAGAGTTCTGTAGTCTGAAGTTGCATTCCCTCATGTGATGTTTCCCACTGAGAGCAGACAGAAAGGGAAAGTTAACATTTTCTTCAGTAAGGAAGGAGCCAGCAAATTCAAGTAAGAAGCTGAAGACTGAGTCTCAAGGCCAGCCATTGGGGTACCTCTGAACTGCCAGAGATCATAGAATCACAGAATCACAGAATGGTTTGGCTTGGAAGGCACCTTAAAGATCATCGACTTCCACCCCCCTGCCATGGGCAGTTACACCCCCCACTAGCCCAAGTTGCTCAAAGCCTCATCCAGCCTGGCCTTGAACACCTCCAGGGATGTAAGGAGTGTTACATACCTATAAATTAAAGTAGAAATCGTTTGGTTTGAAATGTTGCTTGAAATACTTCAGTGCAAAGCTGAAGAGCTTTGTGCTTACCAGGCATTTGTGAAGACCTCTGCCTAAAATATGCACCTCACTACTCAGATGGTGGGAATAAACCAGCTTCCCTCTGTCCACAAGTCATTTGCAGTGAAAGCTCCCCATATGAGGTTACAGCTTGAGGAAGAAATTGGTGGGTAATGTCTTATGTGCTGCATTATGCAAGAAGCTGCAATAAGTGATTGTAATGATCATTTCAAATCTTAAAGCTTGTGTTATTTGATAACAGAGGTCTGTTTTTCCTTCCTTGGTGGATTTATTCTGCTCAAGGTGATAAATTCATCTGGTTAGCGTGATGCTGTTTTTAGAAAAGCAATGATGCTTTTCCAAAAAATATGTATCTCACAACATTTCCAATTAAGCACCTACTTTTTGATCTTGGAAATGAGTGACTTGCATAAAGTGCATATTAATGAATCTTTATGGAGACCATGAGCATGATGATGGTCTTGTGCTACAAAGGATTTATTGACATCGATTTGAGAAGAATGAACCTTAGTTGTGTGATGTAATTATCTCATATTAAGTCTGATTTATCACATCGCAGTATTACACCTATTGTAGTAAAATTGCTTATAAGGATCAAGAGATATTTGTATGTGTTTTCCTTCCATTCCCTTTCCCTTTTTCTTTCCCTTTCCCTTCTACCTGACTGATTTTTGTACTTTGCTGTACATTGGGTACTTAACAGCTCCCAGCAAATGCTCCCATGTTCTCTCTCTATTTTGTGCTAGAGAAGGCGGCTTTCATTTAGCAAGGCTATGTGCATAGGCCACAATGATGACAGAAGGCAGCAGGCAAGGCAGGCTCAGGTCATTTACAAATATCTTCTAAGAACAGATTCACAAAAGGACTGCAAAGCTAGACTTAACCTTTAGATGCCCGTCTCCCTGGTTAGAGCCTGTAAATCCGAGTCAGACTGGCACCGTGTTAGCCTCTTGGTAAGCAGATGTGGGTGCCCAAGAATATCTGTAAAAACCTGGACACTAAGCTGAAATACAGATGAAACGGGAAAGGAGCAAGATCTGACATACCTCATGCAGTCTTCAGTGTGCTACTCAAGACTGTAGTGAAGCTCTCTTTGTAACTCTCTATACTAAAGTTTGTCATAGCAGTAGGCATGATCTAGGGGTCCTCACTGTAAAACATGTCCAGAAAGGGAAAAGGAAATGTCAATATCCAACCTGCTTAATTTCTTGGTGGCTGCAAGGATCAATGAGGGCACCAAAGATATGAGTATATATAATATGAGTAACATAATGGTGATTTAAAGACACGACTTCAGTCTCCCAGCTCTTAGAAATATGTTCATTTACCCTGTTTCTATTTGTCAGGTGAACATGGAGTTCTTCTTCATAAAGAAGAGCAGCCTCCAGTAGAGTGACTGGAAATCACCTACCCCTAAAAAAGCTGAGGTCTGTGAGTCAGAAGAGTAATCTGGGAACGCCAAGCTGAAATTGATTCAAGTATGGGAATAAACACAATTGTTGCTCCCCATTTGATTTAATATTCTAACTTGAGAACATGGGGAGACATCTTAGTGTCAGTGGATTCAGGGACTGACACTCTGAGAGATCAACACGTACACACCGAGAGAGCACGATAGTGCATCCTGCAAGCAGGATAACTGGGGTTCATTTCAGCAGTCAATGTCAATGAAGTCTAGGTAACACTGCAAAATCTAGGTGGACCCACGCACAGGCTGACTGTTAGCTACAGAAGCCACACATTTAGTGCACACTTGGATAACTATAGGCTTAGAAATATTTATGGAACTCTTTATTTTAGTGTTGCTTTCTAATTTGCCTTGACTTTATCAGATCTTCAAATATGATGCCTTCACAACGCATCAAGAGTGCTCTCAAGAATACAGCTTTTTACAGTGTAAATTGTCTTGTTAAGCCAGTCAAATGTATACTATATGGCATAGTAATAAAGGTAGTGTAAACCTATGTATTTTATGGTGATAGCAAGACGAACAGTGATTATTCCTCTCTTAAAAAAAACTAAACTTTTTTGCTTTGAGGATAAGGATTCAGGATCAGTTTTTCTTCTAGATATCCAAGGATCACATAAGAATATCAAATTCATGAAGGACTATAGCTGTTTTGCCTTTATAATTATATATATTATATATTTTTTCCTCCTATATGTCTTTTGAACTTCACATGTGTCAGAGTTATACAGAAGGGGAGGGGAAATATAGAGTGATGTGCTGTGATGACTAGCGATAAATGCCACTTTTGCTTTTTGGCATTAATGATACATTTACATAATTACTAACCAATGCTCCTAAGATACAATTTTTGGCAAGTGGTGACCTTTACTCTTCCAAAACACACCTGTGTGGTACACACGCTCATATTAACACGGAAGGAGACTAAGAGATACATGCTGAACACATACATAAAGAAACTGAGGCTAAAAAATCATCATAGAGAGAAAACTGAACACTGAAAACAAACATTCATTAATGTGGTAATAGTAACTGAAAGAAAGATACATCATGTATCAGTAAGAATAATCAAATTATCAAAATGAGAATTTCCTCTTGGACAGTGCTTAAAGCTCTCTGAAAGGCACAGAGGAAAATTTTCCCATTTCTCTTTCTCTTTCTGTCGTTGTTCACTGAAACATATAAACAGCAGAGATAGCTTACCCAGGTCTTCCACGTCTCCTTGTGTTTCTCCTACATTCATGCTCATACCAATCAGAATTTTGTCTGCAAGGATAGCAAAATACTGTGCCACTTCTTCAAGTCTGTATTTGCTCCAGGTCCCAATCAATGGCATAGCTTTTGCAGTTACTTGAAAGCAAGCTGTGAATTTGACAGTCAGACTATCAGAGAGGAGGAACAAGTCTGTGTGTCTCTCTGACAGACAGTCAGGGAGAGGAGTGAGCTGTGAACAGCAAAGCCTGAAAGCTGGAGTTATGCCTGGAACTTTTCAGGTTCCAGACAGCTCAGACTTTGACATTTTTAAATAACCAGGTTTATATGTGGATAGCAAATGCTGGTTCTCTGGTAGCTTAATTCTGTGTACAACAGAAATATATCTATAATTCCAGAGCTTTCCAAAGGGTTTAATAGTGTTATTACAAATACTTAATGCCTTTACATCCCTTTTAATTAATGGTCAGTCACATCTGCACCTTTCTTTGCACAGTGCTATGTAAATACAGAGAAAGTAATTTGCTTCTCCAATATTTGTATGTAAGAGAAGGTCTGATATGATTTCAGAAAGGCAGTTTTACAAGCAAAACAACAGATGGTTGACAAATGGAAGTCAGCAGATCTGTATGATTTCAGTATTGCCGTAAAAGTTATAAGTGGAAATCCTAACCCAAAAACCTCTTGACTGCAGCTATATTATTTCATTCAAATGTTTTTCTTCTAGAAGACAAATATCAACTGTAAAATGTATTCTTTTGTAGGCATTTTATATTTTCTATTCCTCTTTTTTTATGATTCAGATATATACCATGCACTTAATTATAATCTTTTTGCAACATGAAATTTCTTGCAAAGTTTATTGAAAGCAGAGTGAGTCTAGAGATTCAAAGGAATTGATTATGAAATTATTTACAATGAAGTCACCATTCCAGCATGACTCTTTCTAGTTAATGTTTTTGACTAAGGCATAGAGGAAACAAAAGACATCACGTTTTAACAGTACTGTTGCACTAAAGTTTTGTTGCCGTGGAGACAAATACTGTGTAAATGAAGTAATAAATTCTCTAGGAAGTGCTAATAACTCCGTAGTGGTTAATAACTTGTTGAAAAACTCCACGTTCTTGTAATCTTTCAAAGAGGGTAGCAATAAGCCATGAAAAATGCCAAAATGCAGAGCATGCTTTAATCGTTTCTAATGCTTAGCCTACAAAAATTTCTTTTTTCTGTCTTTTTCCATGCACTCATTGGGACCATAGCTGTGTTAGACTTAGAGTAGGTCTTGGTATGAAAATGATAGCTTACCTGGTGGCAGCAGCTGACTTCACATGAAGGCAATGATACCAAAGGAGAGGATGTTTCTGCTTGTTGATACTAATGTATTTCTCTTTGTTAAGTACATTTATGTAAAGAAAATGTAGTAATTGAGGACTAAAGTAGTCTGTAATATGTGTGCGGTTTTTAGCAATGCCTGGCAGGAGTGGAAGTGCAGGTGTTCTTTCAGGGTACTCAAATCACTAGGAAGTAGCACAGGCTGTGAAGACATTTCTGCTACTTGGTTCAAAGTCAAGATGCCCAAGAGGATGAACTGTATTTCGAGTCTAATTTATGCTTTTTGAGCTTAATAATGTATTTCATTTGTTTTGTTTTGTTGGTCTCAGTTTTCTACAGCCTGTCCTTGACAGAAAAGCAGATGTCCAAATACCACATGGCTGGATAGGACCACAGCCCACCTGAAAGTTAACAAATTGCTTCCTGAGATTTCTGACCTACCTACTCACACCTTACAGTGCCATTCTGATCCTGTTAAGTCTGATGAGACTGTTACAGTAAAATTCGCTTTGGACTACATTTCATCTTGTTGAAATAAAGTCTGAAGTGTCTTCCTCTGGGTTTTCTGAGTACCGATTCCTCTGTTCAAGCCACTGGAATTATGATAGTTGTAGCTGGATGAGCCCCTTTCTGACCATTGAGGGGGATTATCACTGCTCACAAAAAACCCTGCAAGGGCTGACTGCACCCTGACAGATTCATGCGTCAGAAGGATACCTGCATCTTTGTTGTCCCTCTGCTTCTAGGTGGGTTGTCTTGTTTTACAGCAATGGTGTACAACAGTCCTCAGCTCTCTAAACAAAGCAAAAATATATGTTTACAAGTAAAGCTAAGAGGTTGTGCTACTCTTGCTGGCTATGATTTTAAGAGTGCATTATAGAAGATAACTAAGTCATCTGCCTCCCATTTCATATGTGACATGGTGTGAAAAATATGTGTCGACTCCTCGCAAGCTGTGGGAGTGTTCTGTTTTCAGTTTTGAACAGAATGGTTTTCTACAACCCATTAAAAAGCATGGTCTGATTTTGATAACTATTTTTCCTCATTATTCAACTTTGATTTCAAGACTTGAATGTGTACCCCTGCTTTGTTTTTTTTCAGAAGGAAATACACAGATGGGCTCCAAATGCTGATTCAGATCTTGAAGGAAAAGGTACCTAGCATTTAAGGTTAGGAGTCTGACAATTTTACCTGAAAGTACAAGTCCTAACCTACATGCAGGAGTTTCATTTATGTGGTTCCTGCATTCAGTGGTATGAATGAAATACAGATTATACAAAGGAAAATGGTACTGTTGACATGTGATGAGTCAGACTGTTGCCAGCTAGGCTGCTATTGATGGAAGAATCTCTGAAGAAGCCTCTGGATTTACATTGCCACAACTGGCTGCATTTTGTTGATGACTTCAGAAACACTTCCAAGCTGCTACTGTGGGTATAGGCTTTGGCCACATCTTGGTATGGGATGGGGAGTGGGGAAGCACCTGTACCAGTCATGTACCCTACTCATTGGTTTTCATGGGAAGAAAACAAAAAAAAGCCCAAACAAACCGTGGGCTGGTAAGAAACGCTATGCTTTTTACCCAGGCATCTGACGTGAGAGGTTGAGAGGCAATGACCTTAGGGTTCAGTGTTTGCCATTAGGTATACACATAGCTCATATGGCTCCAGTTCTGACAAACATCCTTGGTGATCAAGGTGCTTGTCTTTGGGTGAGCCTTTCTTCCATTGAGGTCAGTTAGAAATAATCCCTTGCTTAAATTTAGTTGAGCGCTTTGCAGGTTAGAACTGGTATGTAAGTCTAGGTCAAAACACCCTTCCGAACTGATGCCTGAAAACAGAATATGACCTCATAGGATAATACATTAAGGTGCAATAGAATTTGTCATTTTTTACTGTACTGTGGTAATACTCTGTGGTGGGTTTGCCCCAGAGCCATGGTGCCTCTCCAGCTCCTCTGGGTGCTCCCTCTGCTGTTTCTCACTGCTGGTTATGCTGCCACGGACTGTGATGCCTGGTGAAAGGAAAAGAGGCCAGAGGCACAAACTGAAATACAGGAAATTTTACTTAAGTGTGAGAAAACACTTTTTTTTCAATTATGAGGTTGGTCAGCCACTAGGGGGAATTGCCCAAAGAGGCTGTGGAGTTCCCTTCCTCAGAAACATTAAAAATCTGCCTGGACGTGGTCCTGTGCCATCTGCTTTAGCTGACCCTACTCTGAGCATGTATGTGTGTGGGGAGAGTGGACTAGATGGTCTCCAGAGTGACCTGCCAGCATCAACCATTCTATGAATCTCAGTGCCGGCACCAATACCGCTTAACCTTTTTGCCAGTGACCTGCATGATAGGGTAGGGTGCGTCCTCAGCAAGTTTGGTGATGATACAAAATTGGGAGAAGTGTCTAGCACACCAGTTGGGTGTACTGCCATTCAGAGGGATCTCAACATGTACCCACCATGAACAACCATGAAAAAATGATGACAGTTTCGAAAAGATAAAAAATTTTTATCATAAAATTCAATGTCCTTCTGAAAGCTCAAGACCCAAGATACTAATGGTCAGTGCAGATGACTATCAGCTTTCACTTAAACGAATGAATTTAGTTTTGAGGGTTTTTTCCCCCTACTGTACCATTATGGAAATAAGCTTGAAAATCACCATAAGATATTTAGAAACTGTATATGCCAAATGGTATGTTTTGCATGCAATGGGAGCTTAGACTCAAGCTTGAATGCTAGGGCTTGATTTCATTAAATACAGAGCACAACTAAACTTCTAGTAAAGGTGAGTTTCTGGGGGAAAAAGGGTACATGATGCTGCTTTTCTCCCTAATTTTTGTCAGTTTCTACATAAGCCATGATTCATATGATTGTTTTCTTTCTCTGCTTCCTTCATTATGAAGATATTGATTTGTACTCAGGTACGAAAAGATTGTTACCTACAGAAAAATAAAACAAAGAAAGGTTTTTCCTTAAGAACAGAATTGATGATGGATGAAAAATGGTTTCCTAAATTTCTTGGTTGCAATGGATGTGTTTGGCAGGAGACTAAGTAAAAAAAATGCTTGAGAAGAAAAGAGTATTACCTGAGCTCCCACGTACACAAGTATGTTCCAGGAAAACTGTCAGTGAGAGTCTCTGCAACGACCAGTGTTTGCTCTGTACAGTAGAGATGCAGGACATCCATCCTTCTCCTCCTTCTGTTTGCTTTGGCCCAATCCTCTATCCTGGCATTGGCTAGAGCCTTTTGGATGCAGCTTCCACAGCTGGCAGTGGTTTCTTGAGAACTAACAAAACACTTGCTGAGGTTAATCACCATCTTCTGGACACCATGCCAGGGAATGCAGGCAGTAACCCATGCTTTTTGGTGCAATGAAAATGACTGACACAAAAAAAAATCCTCTAACAGAAATAACAACATTTAAGATGGCTCGATGGACCTCTGACTGGATGTAATGTATATAGATATATGTATACATGCATGTATAAGTATATTCACAATACAAATGTCAAGATTTAGCCATGTGTTGCCTCATGTTTGCTATTTTATGTCATCTGATGGTGACATGTATGTTACCAACAGAGCACTATGTTTTCAGTAGGATTTGAAGGGCCCCTGAGTCGAGTCAAGTCAAGAGCATAACTTGCCTATTACAGCATTTGTTTGCAGTTTTTCTTCTCTTTGTGGTTGTGGCTCTCTTGGCTGACACCGCTTCCCCAAAGGGCACAGCCCACTGCCCTCTGGTGCCCGCGGCGGTGGCACGGCTGCCAGCAGGACTGCCATCTTGAAGGGATTGAGTTGGACTCATTTCATGTTTCTGGATCTCCAGATTCCTGACGCTCCATGGAAGTGGCAGAAAAGAAGGACCCCATTAAAGGCCCTTCGCCTGAAAGTTTCCAACAACAAATGCCACAGTGCCCTCCTCTGAGCTCTCCTGTTTCTCCAAATGCTCTTCTTTAAAGCTAGAAAACAATATCTCAGTTTGTGTGGTCTTCTTTCCTTCTCAGTCCCCCTGGCTCCAGAACAGCTGCAGCTCAGGAGCCAGGCATCACTTCAGCAAGAGACAGGCCTGGGGTAGCTCTGAGTCCCACTGCATTTTGGAGGCACCTCCCCATAAAGAGGGTGCCCTGCGCTGGGCCAGGCATGTGTGGGTTGCAGGGACTTCTCCATGGCTCTGCACCCTTCCTGGTAGAGAAAAGAGGAACTAAGGAGGAAAGTAGTTTCCCCTGACCTCCCCTCTTCATGACTACAGCCTTGGCCTCTCTGTGTTTCCACTTCAAACCCAAGTCTAAGGGAAGAAACCGGTAAAATACTATTTTCCTGTTTATCTACTACAGATTGGTATGGGGCTGTTTTAAGGCATAGGATACCCAAGTGACCCCAAGTTGGTTTGGGACATGGCGTCTTTCAATTTCTTCTTTTTGAATAAAGAGCACTCTGCTATGAAACATGAAAAATAACATTCTTGTCATGTTCTTATTTGAAAATTTTAAAAATTAATTTGATTTGTTAATGCAGGTGATTATCAGAGGGAGTTTTTAATAAAAGTTTCCAGAAAAGCAGTGGACATTTCACATTTCTTTACTCTCAAGAATAAGTATACCAAGTATGAGATTTTAAGTTTTCCTTATGAGTCCAAGGAGTTGCCATTCAAGCTTTGCAAAGTCAAGGACAGAAAGCATAAGGAGATACTAACTTCTTGTGTGCCTTCAGTAAGCACATCTTCACACAGGAGAAACTGTGGACATGGCATATTATGATGTTGTCCCTTGCCAGTCCCCCTTGCCTTCCACCCAGATACTTAACTTTCTGTAAAAGTTTAAACTTTTCATCACAAGCAGAATGCCTGAATCAGAAGCTGTCTGATTCAGAGTCCTTCTGAAAAGCAGCCTCTTCCAAAGGCACACCTGTGCACTCTGGTATGAGCTCATCCGTCTGGAGGAGGGCAGTGTGTTGACTTTCCTGTACAGACATTCTGGTGTCAGTCTAATCGAGATGAAGCTAACTCTCTGTCATGATACTAGTGCCATGAAGGCAATAGCTAAAACATAAGAAAAACCTTATTTTTATGTTGTTAGTACTATAACATGTGAAAATGCAAGTTCTCATGGGAAAACTAGCACTTTCAAAGCACTCTGCTGTATTTAAGCTGCTTTTTTCTTTGCTAAAACTTATTTTATTAAAATAATGATGCTACAATTAGAAGCATAATTATCAAACTAAGCTGTTTTTCTATAGGAAAAATAGCACCATTTAAAGGATTAAAGTTGGGAACAATTGCACCGTCATGAGACAGCCATGCTCAAGCTTTCTTGCTCAAGCCAGACCAGCTTTCTTGTTAAATTCAAGAGAAGCGGTGGCATCAATTAAAATATGACTGTGCCAAAATACATGAAGAAGAATTAATAAATTTGAAACTGGAAAATATGGAGAATGCAGGCGAAGGCCTTTACACCTTTGAAGAAGTGTGTAATACCATGGTGTCCACTGGTGGAATCTGCCTCCAGAGCATCTGGGAGATGGCTGTGGTGTGAGCTTGTATGGGGGAAACTGTCGTGCTGGACCAGACCCACAACATACCTTTTCCAGAAACCTGCTTCAAACAGAGGTCAACAAGCTCTGACTCAGCTCTCACCCCCAAAATCTTCTGCAGCTCTGAAAGAAAATTTCTTTCCTTGGTCATGGTGGAAGGTGGCATAGACTTTACAGCAAGAGAATAGATCAGCCTGCTGAAAGGCAACTGGGAGGGGGTGGTTAAGGGTTTTTCTCATACCTCTGGGCATTCTATGTTCCTCATAATATTATCTCACCCTATTTTGATGTATTTGCTGCAGTTATATCTGGGGTCAGTGAGACCTAGCAGCTGACTGTGGATAGCACTAACAATTTTCCTTTTACATTCTAATTAACATTTATTCTTAGTTCCCCGTTCTTATGTTTTCCTTTCCAGTTTTTGTTCTGTTTATTTTTCTTCCTGCCTTCCTTTTTAAAGCTTTTCTGAAGGCACACATACTGCAGAGATACACCACTTCTCATGAACACTCTATTCATGTAGTAATGTATTTGCTGTCATCATTATTCAGAGGCATTTTTTGGTAAAGAAAAATGATCAATGCCGCAAAGTGGCCCAACAGAAAAGAAGAGCTAAATCACGTCCTTAAAGAGTTTGTTACTAACGGTAGAACATTCTCTGGGGGAAATACATTTCTGAGCTCTGTCTGCACTGCCTTGAATCTGAATGGGCTCTGAATTGAATGAGAGCATCCAGCTTCAAGGGGAAGTGCCCAACACCTTCTCCTTGGTTGTTTGACAAAATGCTGCTTGTCTTGGCTTGCCTATCCATTCAGTATGCATACTCAAAAGTATCAGGATCAAGAGTAAGTTTGCCTTTTACATTTCTGTTGTATTTTCTTCTGTATGTTTGCACTGTGCCAAGAAAACCCTCTGTCCTCAGGGGAGGACAAGGGCAAAACCAGAATGTAATTCTGTTCCCAATATGGAGTCAGATGAAATGCCAAGAGACCAAGTATTGGTTTTTAACAGTATTCCTCTCTGGTTTCAGAGAAGCTGCCTCAAGGCATGCCCAAGCCAGTCATGATTTAAGATGGAAGCCCACACCTTGCGAGGAAACATGTGCTTCCAAGTCCTTTCCAAGGACTAAGAAAGAATGGGAAAGGAGTTCCTGACAACACCTGGCTGGACATGTTGCTAATGAACAACACCCCTTCTTTAAAGCAGAGCAGCCCTGAGGAAGCGTTTGGTGCTAGGCCTTCACACCTTTCACCAGAGGCTTGTGCCTCTGGTCCTCTGGGCCTCTGAGCCTCACCTGATCTCCTGTCCCTGTTCCTCACCTGCAAAATGCAAAAGTGCCCTCAGTGACATGCCCCTGCATCCTATCCCTTGTGTCCAGCAGCCCAGGAACATGGCGCTGCTGTTGCTAGTAGCAGACCACAGGCTACTAGTACTGACTTTCCAAGGCCTCCAAGCAGAGGCTGCTCAGGCTTGCTATGACAGATCATGCCGTGGCCAGCTAAGAGTGGGGCTTTTGCACTTCCCCTGTTGGCCAGGTGGCCATGGTGCATCTGTTACTGTTATGAAAGTGTGGGCAGGGCGCGACCCTGGGGTGACACAGAGGGCAGCACCAAGTCATGACTCCGCGCAGGAGGAGGGATTTGGGCGCCGCCGTAGTGAGGCTGCAGCAGGCAGTGCCAACTGGCAGGAGAGCAGAGCCCTAGGACGTGGGAGCAGAGGGTGTGGTGAGGAGGAGGCCAGGCCTGGGGTGGTGAGCGGTGGGGCAGCTTCCTAGCAGAAGACAAAGGAAAAGTAAAGCTTAGGGTCCGTACATTTGTCAGTGCTGTTGGCAAAGGAAATGCCTAGCAAGTAATACACGGTAACACTAAGGAAGAACAATATCTAGCTTTCAATGAATGGTTTTCAGTCAAATCACTGGTCCTATGAAGCAATATAATTTTTATGGTATAGCTCTCAAAATGGATGAAATCTCTCCTCCTGTGCAGACTCACGACTTGGTGCTGCTCTCTGCATCACCCTGGGGTGACACCCTGCCAAGGCAGGGACCGTAAGACGTTCAACAAAGGGAACTGAAACGTCCTGCACGTGGGGAGAGCCAACACAAGGCATCAGCCCATGCGGCAGTCTGTCTGGATGGAAAGCAGCCAGGGAAAGATGACCATGTTGTTGCCCTTGAGCACAGGCTTTTCCTTCCACTCTTCCACATCTAACCTTGGCTGTTAAGACAAAGACATTGTCTGTCTGAATACTGAATGCCAGTCCCACCATCATTGAAACCAAAGGTCCCAGCCAATACAGTCATGTATTTGTTGCTGTAAAGCTGCTGAAATATCACTTTGAAATTTTACACCAACCTGAGGTGAGCAGTCAGTCATCTGCCAGCCATGGTATTCCAGTGGGGACAGACTAAAAATGTTTCATGTGATAATATATGCAGGAAATATGGTGCCAAAAGAGATATTTGTGAGCCAGATGTTCAATGAGCACTTGCTGGTTTTTGCTTGTGCTTGCTGAAAAAGCTGTACATTTGAGTAATAGGCTTGGAAGCGTGATGTACTCCCTTCTTGCCTCCGGATAGATGCCACCTGCTCTGTGCAGGGCCCGATTCTCCATAATCCTTTGCTTTCTATTGCTATTCAGGCAGTGTGAGGAGGAGTCTTAGTTGCTGCCATTCACAGTCTTGACAGTAGGAATGCAACAAGACTGTAAGCTGGGAAAAGCACAGAGCCTGTTGACAAACGGTGAGATTTGTTTGAAAAGATAAAATAAATAAGCAGCAATTCACCATCTGTTTATCAACTTCTTAAAATATGCTTCTACAGTGGATAATCTCAGGTTTTAAGGGGAGGGTTTTTTTCAGACAAACTGGATGTCCAGACTCTAAGAGACAAAGATTGTTCAAGATTCTGTTCACAGCGACCCTGAAGGAACTTAAGCAGTACCAGGAAACTTGAAAGTAGAGTTGCTGCAAGCTTGACATTTTCTTGATTCTGGCAGGAGGTGTTTCAGGTGTTGCAGAGAAGGTGTTTGAGGCAAGCAGTCTTATGCAAAGAGTTGTTCAGTTTCTACAATGCAAATGCAAAATGCCTTTTTATTTTCTAACCCAAACTTTTCTTTGTGAAGTCATTTGCAAAGAACATTCAGCAGGTTTTGATATGAGGGGTTTTTTTTTCTCTCTCTTTGTTTCCTTTTTTCTTTATTTTCCCCCTCATTATGTCAATTATTTTGCTTTTCCCTAAAATCTCAGGTGTGTCTGCACCCTGGGAAGATAAGCAGGCTTTCAAAAGACATTTCCATGTCCTAATCCTTCTGAGTACAAATCAAATATTGATCTATTTAGGAGAAGTTAGGATTGTAAAAGAATGTTTACTCAGGAGACAGACCACATGACAGCTGTTCAGTGATGGGATTCTGGTGTCACAATAATAAATACCTTGTAAACAGGGCATACAGAGGGAAACAATACATAAAAGGGAACGTTGATGCCTGTTATCAAGCAACATGAAACATGTAACTTGAGATGTGACAAGCACACAGCTTTTCTAGCAAGCTTCCCAGATGTTTTGACTTTGTAGGCAATCTTAGTTTCAGTTTTGTTCTTTTCTTCCTCTATGTTTTTTTTCCATCCTTACAAAGTAGAAGTGGCTGTTTAGAGAGAAAAGAAGGAAAACATTGATTTATCTTCTGATAGTTGTTATGAATATTCTTCCAGGACAAATGTTTCCTCTGTATGTGATGAAACTAAACTTTCTTCTGTGTGTGTATTCATCACTTTGTTCTCTCTTAAGATGATCTGTGTTGATATATTTTTGTCAAGACTTGAAATTTAGAGCAAATCACAAATTTAACTGTGAGTACCTGCCTACTCTAAACAGTAACCAAAAATGTGTCTTGCTCTTTCTGGGACTGCGATTTTGCCCTTTCTTGTCTCCAGAGAAGCAGAGGAGATTTAGGAAGCTTCCTGTGTTTGAATCCTTTCTCAGACTGCTTCAATATGACCGTGTATTTCTTGCATGCACAAGGAATCAAACATTGTCAAAAACCAGATCCACCAAGATCTGAACATGACGGTGATCTTCCTCACTCTGAGTGTTACAACGAAGGCCAAGAGAGATTTCCTTTTTTCCTCCCACACCACATTTTTCATTTCAACACATGTATGTGTTGTTCCACCACAAAAAGGGACAAGGTGTTTTTTCTAACGTTAAGCAGAATTGTGCCTTGCCACTTGCCTCCGTGATGACATTGTCTTTTTCTTCTTTGTGAAAGAGGCATTTCTTTGTGGCCTGGCATTTGGAGAAGCTCAGTTCCTGTACCACACAGTGAGAAAAGGAAGGCTTGAAAGGTGCTTCCATCTGTGCAAGGAGCAGATAAATTCTCTCCAAATATGATGGGCAGAACAACCAACGATGTTTGCCCCTTTTTTGTGCACTAAAGGGGCTGCAGAATATTACCTTATCTCTTTTCCCATAGAACAGGCAAAAGAGATTCTTATTCTTTCACTGAATTTCTTGAAGACACTCTAATTGGATGTTCATGAAGAGGGATATACTGAGATATGTCTTCCTCCTGCAAGAAAGCAGAGAGGAATACTGTTTTTTTCCTTCTGTAATTGCTTTTTTCCATCAAAACTTACATGTGATAGATGTGATCCTTTTGGTTAAATCTGTTCCCTTTTAGGGGAGGAAGAAGGAAGGGGGTGTCTTTTTAAAAAGAAAAGAGTAAAATGCTTCCATTTTAATTCTTTTTTAATTCTTCATTTTAATGAGGAAAATATGAAAGGAGAAAATAAATCAAAAAAATGTTTAGCTTCCACTTCAGCAATGTACGTGAACCATTTTTTTTCCCAGCCTGCTGTAGTGAGCATCAATCTGTGAAGAGACTATAATTGAAAACCCCTGCTTGTATGTTATCTAGGAGTAACGAGGAATTAAAAGCTGAATGTCTTTCACAACCACGGAATGTACTGTCCAGAGGAGGAACACAATGTACAAACCAAAAGTAAGAATTGGCTTACAGGTCAGCAAAGAACTTGTAAATTACAACAAGAGACTTCTTGCAATTCGTGTGAAAGCTGTGGTACATAAGACTGTGGTTACCTGAATCACACACACGAGTCCCTTCTTGTCAGAACACACACGATGTGAACGATGAGTATGAATGAGCAGTTATTACCTTTTGTTATATGAGAGAGGTCTGCAGATTCCAAGGTACCAGTTAGGGACTGCAGAACACCTTACAGTATAAATACTTAGAATAACGCAGGAGAGGCTCCTGACACAAAATGCCATGTCTGTATCCCTTAGAGTCAATGATGAACTTGAACCCGTCACTATGTGGAAAGGAAGAATACCTGTTCCTTTACTTCACTGTTCTCCCCTCCCAAAGTTCTCCTTCCTCATTTCTTTCTCTCCTTGCTTGTAGGTGACACAAGCTCCAGGTGCCTGCTTTTTTTTATATGCTGCAAGCCTGATTGTCCTTCACCATAGCTCCTGAAGAACACAGGCATACATTTAATTAATACTGAAGTCTTCTCAGAGACGAAAGAACTACACTCAGATCTAGTTTGAGTTAATACTTTCACACCTTTGAAGCACACAGTCTGTATATACTGGAGAAGAGAAAGGACTCGTGCCTCTTATTTCTCTTAACCTATGCCACCAGCTGTTATACTGCTGTTCTTCTAAAGTCCATGAGACCGTCAGGAATTCTCAGCCATGATGGACTATAAATTACATCTGAGAACATGAAGTACAGTTTTCTTTCCACACAAATAATCTTACTCATTTTGAACAACGCAGGCGAAGATTAACACCAAAGTGGAAAACCACCTGAGCCACCCAGTTTCATTCTAAACTCCAAGTTCTCACCTTATAAAAGCACAGAGGTAATTTCCAAGTGGTTGAGACATTGACATTGTTACTGGTAATTATTGACAGCTGACATTGTTACTGGCAATTATAATTTGGTGAGAAATAAATCATAAGGGTAGGTACATATAAACACCCTCAAAGTGGGACAAATAACATTTCACAATACCTCCACATCAGAAAGCCATGAAACTGTGCTGACTAGAGAACACCATCAAAATTTGCAAGGAAACCTCCTCACTGCTCTCAAAAAGTTAAAAGCAAACAGGAAGGACATGGATTTGCATTTGGCTCTGAACTTCACACTAAGGCTGGATTTAGGTTATGCTAGATGGGCGCCCAGGCTAGGGAAAGGGAAAGACTGTCCCTGAGCCGTGCCTGCCATGGTATGAGTCATTCTGTCCTGTGAATGACAGAGGTCCTCTAAAATGTCCCTTTTGCTCTGAACAGCAAATGTCTTTGCAAGATGTCCTTGCCTCCAAAGCCTTGTGTCTGGATGGCTTTTATGCTTCCTGAAGCAATCCATCCAAGAGCATGCCTCCTCCCACTACTGTGCAAAATCTGTGTCTTCCCACCTTCTGCCTGAGGAATCTCAGAGAAAGCCACAGACCCTTTATGTCTGAAGATGCTGATGGGCCTCTAGCATTTCCAAACAAGTAGGCTGTAAAAGTAAAGGGAAAAAAGCACAATGTCTGATAGGGGCAGACTATCTTCCTTGTTTGCTGTGAAACATTTGTCAAATGCAGTTAAAATGAGGCTCAGAGAGCAACAGCTTTCCCTCTAAATGATGCTGTCATCATTGCTGTAGCCTGGAGAAGGCCCCATCACACACCAGGCTCCATCACACTGGAACAGTATAAAATACACAGAAAAGTAGCCTGTGCCTCAAAAAGCTGTCTGTGCAAACAAAAATTGTTAAGTATTTACCTTAAGTGTTTACATTTGTAGCATCCATGAAAATGGGGCCTTTTTAAATTGGTAAAATACATTGAGGTGGAACACTGAAACTATAGAAACAAAGGGGAGGAAAAAAATAAGCTTCAAAAAGAAAGTCACTTCTAATTTTTGAAATTTAGAGCCATATTTTTTAAATTGATTGGTTAGGTATATTCTCATTAATGTTGTTAACAAAAGACACAAGGCTTTTGTACTTCAGTATTTTTTGCTATACGAACAATTCTACTGCCAGGTATTTTGGTCAGTATTCCCACCAGAAGAAAACTATTTCTAAGGCAGCAGTTCAAGTAAACTTTGTTTCTGTAATGCTAAGTAGCTTGAATAATAAAACCAACAACTTCAGTATTCTTGTTCTACATTTAGAGTAATCTTTCAAATGTTCTTCTTACATGGCATTTATTGTGGACTTTCTCAGACTTGATAGCAAATGCAAAGTGTTTTGGCCTTTTACCATTGTAATGTAGATGGAGACAGAGATGGGGACAAAAGCCTAGCCTGAAGATGAACCTGCCCGGTTGCTGACAGTTAGATGCAGAGCGGGATGTCAGTATGGCACACTCTGCTTTCTGCTTCTGTTAAAATCATAATGTCACCAACTAAAAAATTCACACATTGTTTGGGTGTGCCTGGAATATTTGGAGCATGGAGGCTTCTCCATGTTATGGGAATTTGGAGTTGCCCTAGACAGTTATGTCACTCACTATCCTTACTGACAGATGCTTAAGGAAACTTAGACAGTTTTTAAGATGCTGTATAAATACTTCTAAAATATGCATATGATGTTTATGGAGGACCAAATGATGAATTAGTTTTCACTACCTTAATTAATATCAGCAACTGGAAATGGAGATGGTAGTTCGCTTTCAGAGATTTCGTTATGGCTTACATACCATGCAAGAATTATACTTCTAAAATCCTTTACCATCCATAATGAAAGTCCATTGCTGATTTAATTGAAGGTAAGAAGACATTTGCTGTCACTTTTGGTGGAGGACCAAGAGAGAAAACAACGCAAGACAAAAACATTGTTTTGCATTCCGCAGGAAAACCCATCACTAACTCCACAAATGCTTATTCATTGCCTTCTCAGCTGGTGCAATTTGGAGAAACTCCAGCAAGTTCAGTGGCACTAATGCAATTTTTACCCGTGGAGGATTTGGCCCTTAGTTGTGTGTGATTATGTTTGTTTTAAATGAAATGCTGTTACAAAGAATGCTAAACAAGGAGGAGTTATCAAAAGAAACTCACCCAAGGACAGAAGGTTACCTCTAGTAACAGCTGATAATAGCTTATCTTGTCATGACAAGTCTCCTATGGAGTCAAAGTAAACATTGCTGACTGAGTGCCTACTGTCTGATTCCTCTCCAGCATAAGCACACAATAATCTGGAAACATCTTGATCTGGGTCATGATAAGACATGTTTCACCATAATTTGTGACAGCCCTTGGCTTCTTTTGGGGTACGCAGGTCATGGGAAGATTTGTAATATGTGTTGTCCTGAGAGATGGATTTACAGCAAAGCTGGAGGTGGTTTCTTTTGCGAGTGTTGCTACCTCACTATAGAAGGACAGACCTGCAAACAGATCAGCTGGAGCCCTTTTCCTTTCAATTTCTTCTGTTCAACTGGTGGCGAACCGTGCCCATGTCAGACAGGGACAGCAGCCCAATCCAGCCCAGGTGTCCCTTGTAGGCAGTCCAGGTGATTCTAGCACATCGAAGAAACATCTACACTCTCCTACTTGATCCCATGTGTGTGAGAGGTTCTTCACATGAGTTCAAGTGCCCAAATGTTATATAAATACTACCCAGAACTGAGAGAGATGAAGAGAAGCACCTTTCTGAGAGAAGTGCCCTTTCTTTTTTGCTTCTGAAACTAAGGGAGTACTACCTACTGTTTGCAGTCCCTAAAGTCAAAGAGTTATGGCACAAGGTAAACAGGCAGATTCAGCTTGAGAGGAGTACGGGAGAGTGCACACACATGAGATTTTGAATGTGTGTGTAGGACTAATCTCTTTGCCATCTTGTATGCCGAGGTGCATTCCCAGTAGTTTAATTCTACCTAACAGGAAGCTCCTCTCTCCCTTGTGTCTCCTCTGGCATCGCACACCTGACTGACAGAGGCACATAAAACCCTGAAGTGGAGACAGGCCTCTGTAGGTGTTGCAAATGAGTAGGGCAAAGACCTGATTGCAGCAGAAATGTGAATGAGTCACCAGACATAGCTGCATTTAGGGCAGTGCAAGTACTGCAGTGACAGAATGGGAAACAAAATCCTGGGATTCAGAGAGCACAGCAGTCCAAACCCCACGGCTGTGTGTACTTCATTATCTCATTTTAATAACTAGATAGATCTCATCCACTGAAAATCTGACCCTTCTGGGCTGTTCTTTAAGTATTCAGGCCTCAGCAGTCCGTGTAGACTGGAAAAGATGGCACCTATCATCCTTTCTCAGAGGAGAGGAAAAGCTGTTTCTTTGAGACAAACAACATAAGTGCTAATGTTTTTGGTGCCATAAGACAGGCAGCATCTTCTCTCTTGTTTACCTTTCCTTCCCCACTTCTCTCTCCTCCAGCACCTCCCAACACACCCTTTCCAGAATCATTGAACTGCTCAGGCTGAATGGGTCAGCATTTAGTAAAGCTGGTTTAAGTGATGATCATTCCTCTTGTCAAAGTGATATTAGCTCAATCCTCCTTACAGGTACAGACTAAAAGTTATTTCTGCATTAAACACTCATTCATGCTACTTTCAGAGTTAATTCATATTCCAGGGAACAAAAAGAGCCCCAAATGACATGGGGCCAGAACTTCAAATAGTGTGGGTAGTGCAGGATGTGTCTGATGGCTTTCTGCAACATCACTGGAGAAAGAAGTACATTGCCTGCCAACACGTAGTAAGCTGGCCTGAGCTAGGAAGGGGGGAATGGGCAGAGCCACACTGCAACTCTTTGAATATGACCTATGCTCTTGCAGCATTTTGATTCTCTCCTCCAGGAAAGTCACAGAAGAGTTTGAGAATCTTGGAAGCAGACACATGATCAAACTGCAGCTGGCTACAGTCAGGTGTTGTGTAAAACGCATAAGACATAGTTAAGCTACAATCCATCTAAAGTTTCTACAAAGCTATCTGGATGAACGGCCATTTCCAAATGTGCAGTTGTTCTGAAATTCAGCATTGTTTTTCTCCATCAGCTTTATAAAGAGAGGTGAAAAACATGCATTTCAGTAAGAATAAAAGTATCACATCTAGTTTTAACTAATTTTATTGAAATATGGACTTCTGAGTGTGAAAAGGGAGCTCACAGTGGCAAAACTGGTGTTATAATTATATACACTTGTACATGTACTTCAGAAACTATATTCCAGAACTTATAATTTATCATACTACACTTTTCCAGCAAAACTTATGGTTTGTCACAGGGAGAGCAACAAACCAATTTCCCAAATTTTTTGTGGCTATGAAAGTACCTAGTTGCAAGTGCAATCCCGTGTAAAGAAAACTGCTGTGGTGGCCTGGATTAAGGAGGAATGTTGGTCTGGACCTTTCTGAAATGCAGACCATGGACTTATACACCTGCAAAAAATGTTTCTAGAACTTAAAAACCCCCAAACAGTTGTGAAAAAATTAACAGAAACCATTTGTCAAGTCAAGATCAGTCTCTTATCTCACTTATGATACAATGTGCTAGTGGTTGATAAATACTTCAGTATTATCATGTTGAAACCAAAATATTCAGCTTAGCATCAAGGCCAACAAAACCTTTATGTCAGCTGCACTTTCTTCTCTACCTGCAGGGCTCACTCAGTCTACTTTCAATCTGGCCTGCAAGGTCAGGCAGTGACTTCTAGAGTCTTACAAAAAATTGTGCCTGTCATCCATCTTCCAATAATGTTTCCCTTTTTCCAGCCACCTCTGTCCAATACACCTGGACAGCTGGTAGGAGGCCAGCTACGTGATGCCATGCCTCCACCAGTTCTGCTACACCTGTATCCTGTGGTGGGCTGAGAGCAAGCCCGAGTGCCCCCTCTGCAAGAGGAGGATCCTCTCCATCATGCACTCAGGGCTGGGGGATGATTTTGAGGAACGCATCATACCACCAGCACCGTCCTCAGTTGTTTACTGCCAAGCAGAAGGAGCTCCTGGTCATCCAGCTGCCCACAGACTGGCACCAAGAGAACAACAGCCTGTGGGGACGGTGCCCAGGGCTCCTCCGGGTGGCCTCTGGCCCAACACCTGGGCATCCCTTTTCTGGGACCACCAAGCTCTCCTCCAGACCCTTCTGCCCTGGGTGCATCAGGAGCTGTGACTGATCTTTGGGAGCCCGTGTTCATGAGCAGAAATAGCAGAGGACATTGCCATGCCACTCCTGGTCCTCTTGGGGCTGGATGAAGACCTACT
>NW_010120865.1:0-12195 GCF_000699245.1 Pterocles gutturalis
CTATGATTCTATGATTCTATGATATAAGTGATAGAGGTAAAGGAAATAATCGCAACAATATTTACACCACTTTGCTGTGATTTTCGCCATCTTTTGAGGATTTCCCTTCTGTCTCCTATAAACCTAAAAGCATTTATCGTTGTTAGATACAGTCTTGTTCTTGGAATTAGAAGTTAATTACATGTGCTTCTGATAACTTGAAATTAAGTGTTTCAAGGTGTCAAGCAAGTTATCAACAAGATCCACTTACGGCAGTAGTTTTGGAGTCTGAGTTGAGAAAACAGGGAAAGAATAATGCTTTCTGTGAAGAGCTAGGTGGAAAACCCATAAAGACAAAGAAAGGAAAGGAAAATCAAGATATATTGTTCACAGTGTAGTTGCTTGTGGCTGTTAATATCAGTGTTTTGCCTATAGAATTAATTTCCTCTGATGTAGTAGAGAAATGAACAGGACTCATATAGATATGAAAGATGAGCAAAGATGTTCAAATAAATTCAAAAGGACCAGCATGTAAGTCACCTCATGGAGTTCTCGTTGTGTGTTGCTTACAGCTGAAAACATGAAATCTCTAATACATATGTAGCTGGATTTGCAATGGTCTATACAAGTCTTACCTTAAAAAAAAAAAAAAAAAAACCTAAAAGAGAGAATGCAGCACTAGCATCCAGAGCAGATTAAATCCTTTTTGTCAGGAATATGTTTGAATTGATTTAATAGGTCATTTTAATTTCTAGGACAACTGAGTCTTCTCCTTATGACTGTCTGAAAGCAATGGATCCTTTCCAGAAGAGCAAATTATTGTACTTCCTCTTTGGAAGGAGTAAATACCTTTTCTTTCCTTGAGAGAAAAAAAAAAAACAAACAAAAAACTAAAAAACACCAAAAAAAAAACAACCCCAAAACCAAAAAAGAATAAGACCAATAAAGACCAATATATCAGTCCTAAGGAATTCATTTCTGTGGCTTTCAGCGAAGTTGTCAGGAATGGAGATACGAAGAGGCAGTCAAAGCTCTGTGGCTATTGTCAGATATATACATATTTGCATGCATATAGATTTACAAGGCCCTTAACTTGTGAGTACAACTTGATCTAGTTATAATACTGCTTTAATTTGTATTGGAAACTCAAGAGGACAATGGGCTGCATAGTTCAGGGATACCAGGGATATATGAAAAGAAAATAATTTTTCTCTGTATTTTTCATTTTGGTGCCAAATGCGGCTAAACCAGAACACATACTTTAACTAATTAGATGCATTTAAAGAAATGCCTTTCTTCATTAAAGGTTTTAGAGCTAAGCACATAATTAGTGTCTGCTGCAATTAAGCTCCAGTGAATTATAGGTCAGTAATGGATAAGAGTGCTAAAAGTATTAATTTATATATTTTTATTTTTACCTGTTTATTTATATTTTTTTTCTGCAGTTGAACCCATATTTTACTGTGTAGATATTTATGTAGAGACTCTGAGATACTGAAGAACTTATTTTTTGACTATTTAATTTAATTGTATTTTAATCAAATTAGAGCTGTCTATCTGAAGGGCCAGATTCTCAGCTGATCAAAATGGACTTGTAGTAAATGGACGTCCTTTGACACCAAATAACATGCTGGGCCAGACGGCTAGGACATTTGCAACGTTAGCTAAGTTCTGTTTTATGTTTCGTGGGTTATGAGCAACTTCAAAATTATTTCCTGATATAACATTACTGACTGCAGTAGAGGCACGCAAGGAAGGAGTCTACAATGTGATCTTGAGGTATTAGAAGCCCCAGGTAACATTAAAAAGTAATGGAAGTTTTAATGTAAAAGACATTTCATATTAAATACAAAAACAGTCCTAGAAGCATGAGCCTGATTCAATGTCTTCTAGGGTAGTCTGCCCATCAGTCTACAAAGTTAAATTCACCCTGTGCTTCCTCTTTGGTTCAGTATATCCTGCACTCTTATCTGCCTGGGGACATCTTCAAAAGAGACATGCAGATTGTCTTCTCACACTTCATGAGACTATTGTCTGGTGACTAAGGACATAAGCTTTGAAGGTGGAAGATGCAGATCAGAGTTTTCAGGAAAAGGATGGGTCTGAATCTGGGAATCCAACCTGCTCAGTGGGTGCACTAAGTGGTATGCCAGTAAGCAACATGCTGCGTGGGAAACAAGAGAAAGGCTACTCATCTCTTCTCTATCTGTGGTCTAAAACTGACCTACTTCATATTCGCAGTGTGTGAAGAGAGTGGTCCTACAATGTTCTACAGCCTCTGGGAATGTTTACTGGATTGAGCTTTTGGGGGTGATTCAGACTTCACTCCTCCTAATTTCTCAATCTAAACTGAGCTCAGACATGATGTAAGTGCTGAGTTGTTTTAAGCCTGCCAAGTACAGGACAGTTCTGGGCACATGCAGTGACTTAATAGGTACCTGAAGATATTTAACATCAAATGTGGAAGAGCTTATAGAGATTAGGTGTCTCCAGCTCAGAAGGTGAGTCAGGACTTTGCAATCACAATTTCCCCTCAAAAACACAAACTTATTTTAGTACCTACATCTTTGACTATAACTTGCTTTGAATGCCCTCTATATCTAAAATAAAACAAACAAAATCTATCACTGTAATGTAGCAGTTAGTAGCCAGTAGTTAACTGCAGAAACATCTTCCTTTAGAGAACAAACCTTAGAAACACATGAAATACTCATCAGTAGACCAAAACCTCATAAACTGTGTTTCTGCACTTATGACCCATCTGAGCTAGGTAACAGCATTACTTACCCATTGCATTTAAGCAGAGAAAATGTGCATAGAAACAAGAAAAATGCACCAAGCACACAACATTGAGAATAAATTTGCCTAGTAGTGTGCACAGCATTACTGATACTTAACCCCAAGTTAACTCACCTCAATGCCATTATTTGCTGAAATAATTATGACATGCAGTAACGTAGAAATATTTCAGATGTTGTCTAAAATTAGGTGAAATGAGCGCTGATCATCACGACTGAATGCGTAAAGGTTTTATCTGAAGACATTCGAATTTTTAGCATGCCAAGAAGTAGCCAGAGACAAGCTTCATAGCAGGGTAGGCCACTCAATTAATAAAATTTATGAAAATTCACTTTCTAGATCAACTCCAAGTTAGCTGGAACACCTTTGAATGTTAGTTCATGTGATTCAGGAGACATAGACATGATGACCTTTATTATTATCTCTGGTTAGGCACCAAAGAAGAAACAAGCAAACAAACAAAAAAATCTGAATGTGTGTTCCTAAATTTCTTAAATGTGTTTGAATGTCTCTTCCTTCTGCAAAAATATGGTGCAGTTCTCAGATGTGCAGAGTCCTTGCCACTGCCACTGGCTTCACTTCTACCCTGAAAACTACATATCTAAGTGCTTTATTTTGAGGTCATTCGTGATTGGAAATGTCAAGTCAACTCTCTTTCATGATAAATATACAAGTGAGGCATCAAAATGAAACTGTTTGAATGAGTCACCAAGTCTTCATTAATCTCTTTTTAGGGACTGTTTTATTAGAAGTTTAAGATATTGTTGTACAAGAAGGAGGTTCCTCAAGCACTGAAGTTGCCAGACAAAGCAGAGTCTCAGATGAAAGTAATATTTAGACACCTTTGAGTATCTGTGTTCCTGTCCCTAGAATAAAGCTGAAAAAGATGGTGTATTGTTTCCAGCACACAGGTTCCTAAACTATCCTGGATCAACAAAATGTTGATTAAATTAATTGCATCATGTAGGCAGCACACTTTGGATAACATTTTTTCTTTAAGCTATGCTCATCTGAGTTAAATAATACTTGTGATTCTTACAATTGATGGTATAATATTTTAAAACTTACTAACTCTTTGACTCTTTTTGTCACATTTTTTAGTTACCTTGGGATCATTCAGATATATTTTTTTTCCATCATTATTCAAGTTGAAGTCCACTGGGAAGGGATAATGAAGAGTTGAGACATCAAAAGGATCTGACCGTAGATAAAATAACATTTTCTTTTTCAGCTGCATTTCTTTTTGTCTTTTTTTTTTAAGATCTTTACCACAGACTGATGTTCTCAAGCCACAGGCTATTGAACTTTCTAGTACAACGATCCTCCTGGTGCTGAATAATCACATACAACTTTTGTTTGATCTCTTCAACATGAAGCTTTTAAGTCAGGCTGCTGTGACCATTGCCTATCATGATTAGCAATACTGTGTCATTTCTTCCTTGTACTTCCCTGCTGATATGCATTCATCTGATGCCTCTTGCCTTGCTTTACATTCAATTATAAACTCTTTTGAGGCAGCGACTATTATTCGTGTTTGTACAGTATATATAGATAACTGAAATTATCTTCTAGGTGTTACCAGAGTGCAGATATCAGTTAATAGTTATATAAAACCATTTCTATTAGTTTAATTTGCTGTTTCATTTTGGAAGAATAAAAATGTGTATCTCATGCTTATAGCATGGTACTTCAAGAAGTATTTGAAGTCAATTCTAATTATGAAAAATATAAATATAATAAAATAAGCTCTTTAAACATTCAGCTCTGTCAGAGTTGGAACCAAAAGGGTTAATTTTGTATAAGAAACCCTCAAAGATCAGTGAGTTGAGAAAGTCAAACACAGAAATTCTTTACTATTTGATTCTGAAAAGTGAGTACAATTCAGAAAAGCAAAGAACCCAAAATTTAGTATGTTCTGTTTCATATCTAGTAAGATTCCATAAGACTATCTTTTCTCAACATATTCCTCATACCCTTCATCCTTGCTCTTCCAGAAATCATGTAGTCACTTATTTAAGTATGATCTGTATGTTAAAGAAATGCTTCTCCTTGTTTCTGGAAAGAGAAAAATATGTTTAGATTCTAAAAGCACTGCAAATGTATTTAATTGCTAATTGTGGTAGATCAGATTAGAACACACCAAGAGTTATGGTCTTTGTATGTTAGATTAAGCAAAGTTATTAATTTATGTGCTACATAAGGCTGAGTAGAATCCCTTCTCTTCAAATCATCTGCCACTCAGGGATTTCTCATCTAACATTATAACCACTCCACCAAATATATCTGGGATTTAGTGTTCTAAAGGTTAATTATACTTGCAAAAAAATAAACTATTTGTATACTGTCTGCAGAAATTCTAATTCAGTTCTTCTATGGTCATGACTATGGAGCTTCATTAAATGGAATTACAGTCAGAAGAATCTCTCCTAAGCCACTTATTTTCAGTTAGAATAATTAGCAATATAAATATTCCAGCACTCGCTTTACTAGTGCACACACTAAAGATTCTGTTGGGATATATAAAAAGACTGAAGGTAAAGTGGATAAGTCAATTTACTGTAATTTGTTCTGTCACTTATTGCATACTCATTCTTTAAAAGGCTGTGGGTTTACAATCTGCATGGAGACTCAAACCTGCAATTTGAATGTGACATGTAGACTCAAACTGAGGATATGGGGAAGTTGGCTTGTGCTGATGGAAAATGTTACAACATCAAAGAGAAGCTTATTGCAGAAGTTTTTGCATCATCTGCCTGTCTCTTGTGTTTCCTCTCTTATTCTTGTAATGTTGTCTAGAAGAATGACACTCAGGCATCAGAATGTAGGTGACCTTTTTATGTTTATAGGTGTTCATATGCCTATACGTTTCCTATTTATTATACCTGGAAATTAACGGTTCCGATCAGGAAGTAACATTTATCGGTGTGCAGAGATGGTTCTTTGATGCTGCATATTCTTAATGCTGGTTATTCAAATGCAAAATAACAAAAAATTAAATGGAATAGCATGACATTTCATCACATAATCACGCTAAGGAAATAATTGCACACATTCTCTCTTCCCCCAAACATCCCCTGCCCTATAAGAACAGTTAATCAGTTGTAGAAGAATATCCTAGTAGAGTCATTAGGTATACTATTCCTTTGCAACTACATGGGCTGTTCGAAAGGAAAGAGGCTTGGCTAGGATTTCTATATCCTAGCAGTTACAACAGCTGAAAGTTGTTGTTAGCAGTCAGAAAAAACTGACCTAAGCTGTACATCAGGTGGGAAAAGATTAAGACAAAAAGAAGAGAAATGGATGCAAAAAAACACCTAAAATTTATTTATTTAGATATTTTTCTCCTCACAGCTTCATTCGTTCAATCCTCTATTTTTTTAACTTTTTAAAATACAATTTAATTACATATTGTTTGAGCCACAAGCTTTCATTTCTGTCCTGTTTTTTTAAAATCTATGACGTTAATTACTTATTTGTAATTTTAAGTCAAAGCTGTTTTGAGTCAGGTGTTTTATAGCTCCAAAATGTAGGAAGGAGGCTGTTGATTTTTGTACAGTCCACATATACCAATGACTGTGATAAAGTGGATACTGCTTATACTAAGTTAGAAGCAAAGGAAACCCAAGTTAAACATGGCATTCACATCCTGTAGCTTCAGCCGTTTAAAAGGCAGATTCTCTCTTATCTTCTAGGCTCTCTCTACAGTCTCTGGAAGATGATTCACTCCACTGTAAGGTTCACATCTAAAACAGTTGCACATCACGAATCGTGTTTGTTCCTCTCCATTGAGAAAACTCGGGTGAATGGGTAGATTGGTGCTTACGTTTTAGGTTGCTAAAATGAGGAGTGATTAATTTCACCTTCTTGATGTGAACCCAGCAAGAATATAAAGACAATCCTTTGTATTAATACCTCTCATTTTCAAATAAGTACATGGAGTTACATTATTGCTTTACTCAGATTAGCTTAGAATACCCAATTTGTTCTCCCTTTTGTTCTATCAGTCCCAATTTGTGTCAAATGATGAAATGCATGAAACATGGTTCACTTTTTTTCTTTTACCCCGTGACCTCATTTATGTAAAAAAATGTAGTCACAAAATATCATTTTGCTGTCCATTTTTTTAAAGCAGTAAAGTCTGTGGAATATAAAACTCATACAAGGTTGGTTTATTCTTGCACTTGGTGAGGTGAGGACATTCAGATCTCTCTCTGCCATTCTGCTACTCTCCCTGTTCTCACCAGTCTTATACGAATTCATGAAATAGTTAATCTTTTAAGAGTTTTCAGTTTGGGGGAAATGAGCATAAAGTTGCTGAATTAATGGCACCAAATTTTAAACTAAGCTGTGTGATTAAATAGTGTGTTTTTATCTCAATATAAGTTCAGAGAGACAAAGAACAAAGGGCTTTGAAATGTTTGCTTCAGTCTTTAGTGATTTACCTATGGAAGAATAACTTGCACTGCATATTGCTGCTTGGAAATTACACTTCTTTGTTGGTAGTAGGAGGCAGAATTCTTTTGCATTACCTCCACCCAGTGACTAAGGAACTCTTCAAACCTCCTAAGTTTTTTTTTTTTCTTTTTTATTGCTCACTCATTATTTTACACAACACTGGTGTGCATACAGGATCACCAGTTAATATATTCGATGACTAAACAGTACATTGCAACCCTTACAATTCATATCATCGTAAACCCATCACTTTAGTAATATGAACATAGCAAAGTGGCATTTTAAAAGTAAGATGAGATAATAAACAGCACCAACCCTCCCTGTTTATACTGCAGCAGCCAGCGCTTATTATTGTTCTGTGTAAAATGCTAAGAAAACAATCGTTTCCAGGCTGGATAAAAGCAATGTAAATATCAGCAGGTGTATTTAGTGCTATTAACCTGGCTGTAAAAAGCTTATTTGCACAAAATGTTCAGGAAGAAACTCTTATTACTTGGCAATGTTACTGGACCATAATCTTTAAACAAACCCTGAAATCACTAGCTAAAATCATAACTGTGTTGAAGTGGAAGAAGTATGTATGCACAAGAGTGCTTAAAAGCCTCATAAACCAGCCTAAACAGGAGCAGGCATCTTTCTGCTGGTCAGTTATAATGAAAGTAACAAATCTATGCTGTACAAATTAGGTTTCTTCTGATGAAAGCTACACTATCAAGTTTATTGGAGACACAAAGATATAGGTGCCTCTGGATAAAACTGCATTTTGCAGCAAAGCACTTTGTAACCTGAAACAAAGCACTTTGTAACCTGAAACATAGTTGGAAATTGAAGGAGTGAAGTCAGATTAATTGGATAGCCATTGCTACCAGTCTGAATTATTGATTGTCAAATTTATCTTCCTATTGTAATCAATAACAAATGGTTTGCTGATAAAATTTTTCACTGTCTGTATTTATACAGCTGGAACTGGATATAATTGAGTAACTCAGTCTTGTGTAATTCCACTGTTGCTGCATAAGAAGCTCAGAGAGAACTGATACAGAATACAGATAGAGAGCAATTGAGTTTTTTCAAAAAACATTGAACTGTGATTCACTTTTTTTTCTTTGTTTGTTTGTTTGTTTCCCTTGGGAATGATAAGCTCACTTATTAGTGGGCTGAAGCAAAGGAAAGAAACAAAAAGGAAAAAGAAACAATGAAACAAGTATTGACTCAATAGGTACAAATTCTTGAACTTCTGGGGGAAAAAAAAAAAAAAAGATTGAGATACCACCATGCTGAATAATGGAGAAATATATATAACACTAATTATACCAACCTCCACACTGGCCATAACCAACAGGCAAATAAGTCAACAACAGGGGTAATACACAAGACACTGAACACAGATCTTTCTTCCTAGAGAGTAGAAATAAATATTGACTTGGTATAAACAACTCATGATTTTCCAGTGTGAATATTTTGATCCTGAATTTTTTGAAGACTAAAAGTTAAGGAAAGATGATGTTTAACACAATTTATTCAATCTTCAACTTGTGCATTTACACTTGAATAAGTAAGATACTTGAATAAACTTCCTGATGCAATACTAACTCAGATATAAAAAATGGTAACTCAGATACAATAAAATGGTTGAAGTAGTAAGTGTGACTGAGTGACGAACTACCTTTTATCTTCTGTTTACATACATTAGAATAGTATAAGGAGTTATAAAAGACCTAATACTGTGCAATTAAACTTTAGAGAGAGACAGCGGGAACTGTAAAATAGAATAAAAACAGATTAAGAAAAAGGCATTTAAAATCAATTTATACTTAAAGTGTAATCCATTTAGATTGAACATTAAGACTAAACCTTAAGCCAAAACTTCAGTGTTACTGAGCACAAGAAAAGGGAAACCAGAAACCAAGAAAAAATTAAAATGAAGGAATAATGAAGGGAAACCTGAGGTTTATATCTTGCTACTGGAAAATAAAAAGGCAGCTGAAGGGAATACAGAGTACTTCAAACTGAACTCTGACACACCCCATCTCCTCCCAAAAACAACAACCGCAAAAAACTCTGAACTTGCAACTGGAAACACATCTGTGAACATTAGTTTTCATTCACTATGTTTAGTATTTTTCTAATTAATAAGAAGCAATTTATGTTAGACAGCTGTTTTGTTCACGGAGAAGGATAGTTAAAGCAAGTCAATGCTCACTTGCATTCACAGATTTCTTCACTGTTGCATTTTTGTTTGAAGCTATGTTGTCAATTATCAGGCAGCTGCAAATAATGATGGAAAAACTGGAAAACTTCATAAGCTGACCCTTATAAGCAGCTCAAAGTTGTTAGTTATCTGATAGTTTCAAGCATTTTAGCCTGCAAGACTTGACCATGAATTTTATAAGAGTGAGTACTTTTGCAGTAGTTGAAGCAGTATGGTATGTAACAGAAATTATAGCCAAGACCTTAAGTTTCTCTGAGCAACAGATTTTAAACTCCAACCTGAGAGGGTGAAAAGGGATTTTTTTTTTTTTTCCCCAACTAACAAACAAACAAAAAGATGGTTTGGGTTCTGACTTAAAAGCTAATGCACCCAAACTATTAGAACCATTAGAAAAGCTTTTCAGCTAAGGAGAGATAACATTTACTTCAACAACAGGTAAATGCAAAGGGCACAGAACATAGAACTATTTTTATCATCAGCAAACAGGAGTCACCTGCAAAAGGGCAGATCCTTGTCCTTCCTTAGGAGTCAAGTAGAACTTCTTAAGGTCAAAGTTGCTAAAAAAGACACGGTTAAGATGTCGTTACATCTTGACTCTCAATACACCCATTTCTTCAAAATACCAGGAGATAATTTTGACATATAATTGCCCACAAGAGTTTGTTCAAGCAGTTAAATGTGGTTAGAAACCATTTTCTATCATTAAAACATTCACACTTCTGATTTCAGGATGAATTTGGAAAATAAAACCTCTATGAAATGATAGAAGCTAAAAGGATATTTTGGAATCTCAGTCAAACTTTTGCTTGAATTTACTTTTACAAGGAGGTGACGCTTACCTGAACTAGTTTCATCTGTCTTCAAGCTGCAAGGACAATTTTCTGCAGTCTAACATGCTTCCTTCACTGTTATTTTTTTTTCCCTTCACTGAAAACAAACCATTCATTTTTTTAATGCCTTAGGCAGAGCTATTATATCAGAAAAGGAAAAGAAAAATGGCACATCGTAGGACATTTCTATTAGAAATGATCTAAAGATGGAAGGATTCGATGTGATCTGAAACACACAAACCTAAGGGTTTTGGTATGTTTTTGCCAGATTAGGGATTTTGTATGAAAGACTTTTGTCTGAGTCTGGTTCATATCTACATCCCTCAGTGTTCAGAAAAGAGATGCTAAAAAGAGAAGCTTGCAGATAGGGAAGGTATGTATAGAGCAGAATTAGGGAAATAATATTTTTTTTCTCCCTATCTATAGTAAATAAACCCTTCTGACTTTCTCTGTTTCAAATTTCTGGGATATTCTTGTCTGCATAGAGAAATCTACTTCCAGTCAATCATATGTAACAGATGCACTTATCCTGGTAAGATTTACTGATATTCTAAGAAAAAACTGGGAAAAGATTAATTTATACTTAAGTATGTGTTCTAGTCAATTACACTTTGGCACATTTGGACTTATTATCAATTTTTTTTTTTTTAGCAAATCAAACCAATTATTGAGCTACTAAGAAATCAGGTACAATATTTTGGCTTTACTGCTTAAAAATGTCATGTTTTTTCTGAGTGGTAATTTACATTAATTCATTTTTCAAAGGGTCATATCTTTGTGGTACCAATGCAATTAGTTTTACTTCTTAGCATACCTAAGCATATGACTACACAAAGAAGCTAGATAATTTGTCAGCTGCTTCACTGTGAAAACAACCACTTTCAGTGAAGACAACACAACATTTGGGTACAATATTTGCATATATATTTTGTTGTCTCAAAAATACGAATTTCTTGTTTTGTAGAATAGAAGGAAGAATAAACAACTTTAATTTCCAGGTTTGGCCCATATGGCAATGGAAATGAGATTTGTGGTGTACCTGTTCAAAATGACGTCTTTTTGTCTTTCACTGTGACATTAAACCAATGCACAAAGGCATGATCATAAATAAAAGTGTTTATATCTGTTACGTTCTTCAGGTCTAGTGGAATCTTTATGTTAAGCAAACATGCCTGTAATACACATGAAATGGAACTCAGAGGGGACCAGTAGGTTGCCAAAGTCTCAAGTTAAGGCAGCAAGAGCAACATGAGTAGTATCTAAACCACAGCTACTGCTTTGTTAAACTCAAATGTTTAAACAGCAACAACAACAAAAAAAGAAAATTAGGTCAGAGTAATTACTGAAACTGAACAAATGCCTCTCCTCAGATAGGCATGCAGAATCTAAGTTCTAGTGGCCAGGGGCAATGAAATAACTCATATAATTTTGGCTTATTATAAGAACAAACCAGGTCAAAACAATTTCATTTCCTCTGTGACAGAAAAACAATCTTTGATGAAAAGTGGAAGAAGTATATGTAATATATACATTCATAAACTTTTGGTTTTCTCTTACATAATAATTTAATAAGCAAGGTAAAGAGACATGCTGTAGATAAGAACACATTAAGCTGGAGGGCAAACTGGTTTTAAAAAGAATATTTTGATATATAGTAAAATAACAGTTATTTACACCTCATTATGAAATTGATGATGACCCCAGAGATTTGTCTTGGACCAGTACCATTACTGTTATTAAAAAAATTTGACAAACAGATTTTCAACAAAATCAGTACAGAAGTTGTTGCAAGTAGATCAGACAACAAAACTTGAACAATTCAGAAACACTGTACAACTTCCAAAATGTTAAATAAAATGAAGAATTAGAATGATGGGATGTCAAAAAAAAAAAAAAAAAGACAGTAGGAAATTTGAAAAC